>NC_051160.1:93602770-93753802 GCF_013339745.2 Dermacentor silvarum
TTTGCTAAATCTTTCTTTTATTTGTTTGTTTCTTTCGTAAAAGGCTACGAAGAACGAAACTCATCGAAATGCCTACGTCTGACGTCTCGAAGCCCCTTGCGAGACCGTGTCTCGGGACGAACTCCGATGCCACCTATTCAAATGCCTGTAAAAGGCAGAAAGGCTCGTAGAAGACAACCAACTCCTAGATCAATTTAAATGGAACTCGTTGCTTTTAAGGGGTAAAGTTATCATCTAATGACTGTCGGAAGCGTTATGTTTATTTAGGGCCGGGATTTTTTTCACAAAAATTCCCAATTTCGGAAAGCTAAAAAAAGAAAAAGAAAGGAAGAAGACAAGAAAAAAACCTGAGATTCAGAGTTTCGAAACTTTACCAAAAGCAGAAACCGCTGTTCTTTTAACTGCTTCTGTTATATAGAGCATCTAAAGCAGACAAGATTGATGATTCATACTTTACGTAAATGAAATACAATGCTTACGAAAGTTATAGAAAAGTTCTCCTCACTCATTAGGAGTGATGGAGAGGCACGTATGATACATCAATGTTCTCCGCTTTCGGTGTGCCATTAGATGACGCTTACAGAATTGTGATATTGCTTCTCATTGTTGAGTTACAATGCTGTGAGCTAGACGATTTCGTTTTCTGACAATACGCGACCTTCAATAATTTGTATAAAAGAATTCGCCCGCCAAAAGAAGAAGAAATCGCGACATTCACGAGATTTTGTTTTCTTTTTAATGCAGAAACCTCATAAAATGTGTTTTAGTGGCTGACGAGAAAAAACTTTTTTTCCGTTCCCATGTATTAGCTTTAATGTATTAGCCCCCGAGTTAAAAGATTCTTCTCAGCAGAGATTAACAAGAGCCACAGATTACGTGAAGTTCGTAACGTGAGGTGCTCAGTACAAAAATAGCACAACGCAATAAATGAAGCATGTAATCATCCTATGTCACGACAATCGAAACAAACTTGCCTAGTCGGACGTTGTTCACAGTACGCGCACCATTCCGCTTGATACGGTGCGCCCAGCTGTCCACTGTCCGTGAGCGATCTCGTGTAGACGTCGCACTCGCGTGAGTTCTCATAACTGCACTGTCTCCTCAAAACACCCTTTACATCAGTCGAAGTGAGCATCTTGCGAAAGCATCCCACGTATCCTCGGCTGCGACAGTGAAGTCCGCCAAGAGCGCAAGACTCTCGAAAGCAAGATGCGTTTAATGCTGAAAGCCTCCTTTTCCTCTTCGAGAGACCTCACGGCGCCCTTCAGTATTTCGCGCCAAAAATAGCGACAGGCTACATATAAACGTTGCGTCCGCTAGAGGCCGCATATAGCGGGTCTAGCCTGCCGCCGCCTTTATGGTCACGCATAATCTCGCTTGAACTTCCGTTTATATGCAGTACTTCGCGCGGGAACGAAAATATACCGCATATGTGCCGGACGTTATACGGGACTTGACTAAGAGTGTACCCTCCAAACGACGGTATTAGTGGTGGAGATATTTTTCCAAGGGAGCGGACTGAAGTGCGCGCCCGAAAAATGCGAGGTCATCAGTATACACGCGAAACGTTGAGAACAACCAGTCCTAGAGATACCCGTGAAGCGAGACCTGGGTTTGTGGCTTCAAAGCGACCGGAGAGCAGTACAGATGCTCAAAACGCTCAAATCCGCAACCCACAATATAGCCCAAATCAACCGTAGAGGGACGTACCGAAAGGTGGGAATGCGAGAAGCCGATACCCCAAGGCTCTTACAGGCCTTAGTGATTAGCCGAATCACTTATAGCGTACCAAATCCTGAACAGGGAAGGGGAAAGGCAGGCTAATACGTTAATTCAAACAGCTATCAAAGTGGCTCTGGGCCTATACTTAAATGTACATTATAGGCGAAAGGAGTAAACGGTCCACGGCCAAGGCGGGCGGAGCGGCTGCGGAGCTTCACCGTGGCGCGGGTATCTCGCTCCGCGTAAAATCCCTATATAGTAAAAGTACCGCCATCTCCTCTCTCCTCCACCCTCTCCTCTCCTAAAACGCTTGTTATTTTCTTTACTTTTTGCTTGCGAAAGCAAGTCGACGGTGGCGCCCCTAGAAAGGCCCCATTGAAGCTTTCTGGCCGGGCGCGCGCCGCCACCACTGCCGGCGACGGCGGCTGCGCAGAGGACTGTCAACATGGCTCTGAGGCGAAAAAAAAAACACTATAAAGAAGTGAAAGTGCGCACTGCCATCGTGCACTAGGAGATACAGGAAATAGAGAAGCGGCGTTGTTCAAAGTATGTTGGTACTTTTCCGAAGGTATAGGGACTTTAGCTCCGCGTAAAGCCCTTCTCCGTGGGCCCATGGCGACAGCGAAATGAAGAGTGAAGGGAAGAGTGTCCCGAGTGACGTTAAACCAGGGGCCGGAAACTCCCACACCTACTATGGGACGCTCGGTCTCATGCCGATGCGCGGCGGCAGCGCCGCTTCCACCGCTGGCGGCTGCCGGATCTCCTACTGGAAGTAATTCACAAACATAACAATGCTTCCATGACTTCACTGATTAGGTCAGAAGGGAGAGGGCGCGCGACCGGGAGGAGGAGCGTTGCCGCTAAAGCCATCCTTTCTCACTTCGCAGGCAAGCGGACTGTGTTCGTGCTTTCTTGCAGGTCCGCTGGCCGTGCGGCGACATTGGCCAAATCGCGGAGCAGAACCCGCTGAAGTGTGCCGTAAATTAGGAAGCGCTTTCTTAGTACCACGTTTACCTTGCAAGCTGCTATTCATTTTCTAAACCACTGGGACATTGCTCGTACGCACCACTGCCAAGCGATTATAATGAAGAATATTTATATAGCGAACCATTGTTAATTACCAATACATAGGTTGCATGGACGTCATCACGGACGCCATATTGGGGTACCAGCAGGTCGAGAAGGGGCGTAAGCAAGGAACATGACAGCATGACAGCAACAAAAAGCGGGTCTTGCGTCGAACGTCAGAGCGATAACAATGATAAACCGGTGAAAAACAATCGCCGTGAAAAAGCAAAACAGTTTGCCCGTGATAATACGCTGCACTGACATCATCGTAGTCGCCATCTTAGGGTACCAGCGCGTCGAGATATGGCTGCGTGACGTCACATGAATACTATCTATATTCGCTGTTAATATATTACATTTCGCCATTTCGTGAAAGTAGTCACTTTTAAAATCCTGACTTGCGGTTACGCTTAGGGCTACACTTCAACTAGTCCACAGATATAGTAGGGGTAGCACACAAAAAATAACTTCCTGGCACCATCAATCGTTAATTTTGTTCGTGTGTTGTGAAGCGGATCAACTAAACTAGCTGATTTCTCGGCCAGCCAAAACTCAACACAAGCAAAAGTTGAACGCTTTTGTTTTTATTCACACATTCGGTACTGGAAGAAGACTGACCTCCACGCCGTTTAAAAGTGACAATCTACAGAAGCAATTTTCATTCCCAACGAAAATTTGCACATATTGAGTGAAAATAGATTCCAGATGATCCAAACCAATGCAAAATTATTGACCACCACCACGTCTTTCTTTCTTTTCTTTTTTTTTTAACCTTGGCTGTGCATGTCGACAAAGAGTGAACAAGATGTATAGCCCAAAAACACGCACTCAAGCCCTTCATTATAAGTATTTCACCGGCAACAGATAGGCGGCCGTCATGACGCATGAGTCAAGTGACACTGCTCTTATATCAGTCCACTCAGGCTTGCACAAAACTCGTTTATTCATGCAGAATGAATGCCTGCTCGGAAAATAGACTGAAATACTTGCGCTTAACCGTGTTCATTAGGAAACGTGAAAAACTTTGCAGAACTGGAATTCCTGCTGTTCGAATACCATATAGCCGAGCAACACATGTGATGCCCCGATTTAGCCATCTTCGTCTAATGCTTGGTCGACCTGGGGCGCGATCTTGTACGCGTTCCAAAATGGAACGGAGGCGTTCCGTTCCATCGAGCCGCACACGATTGGTCAATTTGAACGTCGCGGTTGAAATTGACCAATCGTGTGCGGCTCGATGGAACGGAACGCCTCCGTTCCATTTTGGAACGCATACAAGATCGCGCCCCTGGTTTCCTGCGTCTTACGTTCGTTGCACGCCTGATCTAAAGTCCCTATATAAGAAAAGTACCGCCATCCGTTGACAAATGCCGCTTCGCTCTCTCCTGTGTTATCCTGTATCTCCTATTGGACGATGATAGCGCGCGCTTCTCACTTCTTTATATTTTCTTTTTTTCCGCCTCAGAGCAATGTTAAAAGTCCCCTGCGCAGCCGCAGTCGCCGGCGGCGGCGGCAGCGCGAGCCCGGCCTGAAAGCTTCAACGTGGACTTTCTAGGTGCGCCACCGTCGACTTAGCTTTCGCAAGCAAAAAGTAAAGAAAAAGCAAGCGCTTTAGGAAAGGAGGCGGCGGAGGAAAGAGTAGATGGCGGTACTTTTCTTATATAGGGACTTTAGCCTGATCAAGCTTCTCTGTCTTATCTTTCACATCTTCACACTTGGAACGACAACCGAAGCAGATGACCAGGCGCTATCTGACAAGTTTGTGATATCGCTGAGCGAGTGGCAAGGGTAAGCTGAGGCAAGGTCGACGGACGCACGATGACGACCACTTCCCGCGCTTCGCCCGGTTTAAAATTCACAAAAATATAAATAAGAAAAATAACTTAGGATGTCCGGCAACTGCTAGGAACGCGCATGTTCCTTCAAACCGAAACTAGCTTTACCTTCCGGGGCCTGGTTAAACTTCGCCCTCACTCTCGCGCGGGGCCTCGTCACGCTTGATAAATTTCTAGTGCATTGTTCGGTTGCTCTGCTGCTGACGATCGCGACGAAGGGGACCGTGCATCGCCAGTAGTCCCGCACATGGGACTGTCGCGGAGTAGCGGACAGCCGCAGGGCATCGAACCACGGCACTGTGAAGGAACGGAGACCCGTTCTCACTGTAGTTTGCTTATATTGACCTTATCTTTCATAGTAGTGCCTGCTGCCTGCGTCCACCGCTGCTCGATTTTAGGCAGCATCGCACAAGGCGCCGCAATGGCGGCTAGGGTGACGCGCGCTCTTTCACGCTGGCGTGATAAGTGCCGAGCTTTGCGGCGGGCGCAGCTTCGCTGTCCAGATTGCCTTTCCGGTATTGTCTCCCGTAGTGGGTTTAATATTTATATCATCGTCACCTATGAGAACTGCCTTAATTGCCTACTATAATATGTGTTCCGTTATGAAACTTTCTTTGCAAAAGTAGCGCCGGGAAGAGATGATTCGGAAGACGACAACACAGGCGGATCATGGTACGGCTTGAGACGCTGGACATGAACAATTTCGCGTCCGCGAGGGCGATGATCCAAAGGTAGCTCTAGGGGTTCCACGATATAGTTCACTGGAGACGATTGGTTGATCACGCGGTATGGGCCCTGGTACTTCGACGCGAGTTTCGGTGACAGTCCAGGGGTAGGGGCTGGAACCCAAAGCCACACTAGCGAGCCAGGAGCATAGGATGCAGGAGCAGGGGAAGTTTCTCGAAGGTGCTTCTGGCGTTGCTGGTCTTCTGAAGTAAAGATACGGGATAGCTTGCGACACTCTTCTGCGTGTGCAGCAGCTTCAGACAAGGTAGTGGTTTCCGTGGTGTCAGGGCGGTACGGAAGGATAGTATCCATTGTGGAAAAAGGTTCGCGTCCGTACAGTAGAAAGAAGGGCGAAAATCCCGTGGTAGTCTGCGTGGCGGTATTGTAAGCGTAGGTCAGAAATGGTAGAACATGGTCCCATTTGCTTTGACCGGATGCAACGTACATGGCCAGCATGTCACCCAGAGTGCGATTAAAGCGCTCGGTCATTCCATTGGTCTGCGGATGGTATGCAGTAGTGGTGCGATGAATGATGCGGCATTCTTTGAGGAGAGCCTCAATGACGTCGGAGAGGAAGACGCGGCCTCTGTCACTGAGTAATTCCCTGGGAGCTCCGTGGCGAAGGATGATGCGGCGCAGGAGAAACCAGGCGACGTCGCGTGCGGAAGCGCTGGGCAAAGGGGAAGTTTCCACATAGCGCGTAAGATGGTCGATGGCCACGATTACCCAGCGGTTGCCGTCGGATGTGACTGGCAGAGGTCCATAAATGTCGATGCCGACTCGATCAAAAGCACGTGCTGGGCAAGGCAAAGGCTGCAATGGAGCGGGTGAACGATGAGGAGGATCTTTGTAGCGTTGGCAAACGATACAGGAGCGGACATAATGACGGATGAATCGATACATCCCCCGCCAATAGTAACGAACGCGTAGGCGCGCGTATGTCTTAAGTACACCTGCATGCGCGCATTGGTGGTCGTCGTAGAACGCTGCACAAATATCCGAACGTAGATGCCGAGGGATGACAAGCAACCATTTGCGGCCGTCCGGGAGGTAGTTACGACGGTACAAGAGCCCGTCACGAATGGAGAAGTGGTGTGCTTGGCGACGTATTGCGCGATTGGTAGTGGGCGGCGATGGGGTGGATAAGAAACTCAGCATGGACACAATCCATGGGTCTTTCTGCTGCTCCAGAAGAATGTCTGTGGCAGCAAGGGAAGACTCGTACAATGATGCCTTCGGAGAGCTAACCTCATCTGTTAGTGGCGAACGAGACAAGGCATCCGCATCCGAGTGTTTTCGGCCAGAACGGTACAGCACTCGAATGTCATACTCCTGCAGTCGAAGCGCCCATCGAGCCAGACGACCGGATGGTTCTTTTAAGGACGACAGCCAGCACAGCGAATGGTGATCAGTTATCACGTCAAATGGGCGGCCATAGAGATACGGACGGAATTTGGTTATGGCCCAAATTATAGCGAGGCATTCTTTTTCTGTTACAGAATAGTTCGATTCTGCTTTAGTGAGTGCACGACTGGCGAAGGCGACGACGTACTCATCGAAGCCAGCCTTTCTCTGAGCGAGAACGGCACCAAGGCCGACGCCACTGGCATCCGTGTGGATTTCAGTAGGAGCGCTTGGGTCGAAATGGCGCAGGATTGGAGGAGACGTCAAGAGACGACGCAGCTTTGTGAATGCGGCATCGCAATCCGGTGACCAGGTCGAAAGGTTGTGGCCACCACGAAGAAGCTGCGTTAAAGGTGCTATGATGCTGGCGAAATTGTGGATGAAACGGCGGAAGTATGACGCTAACCCAATGAAGCTGCGCAGTTCTTTCAAGGTCTGTGGTCGTGGAAACTGGGCAACAGCTTGTAGTTTGGCCGGATCAGGGAGTACACCTTCTTTCGACACGACATGGCCGAGGATTACCAGCTGCCGGGCGGCGAAGCGACACTTCTTCAGGTTAAGCTGGAGGCCAGCATCGGCGATGCATTTGAGGACGCGTTCAAGTCGAAGTAAGTGGGAAGGAAAGTCCGGTGAAAAGATAACGATGTCGTCCAGATAACACAGGCATATCTGCCATTTGAGGCCGCGCAATATGTTGTCCATCATTCTTTCAAATGTGGCAGGCGCGTTACACAGGCCAAATGGCATCACGGTGAATTCAAATAAACCATCAGGTGTGATGAAGGCCGTCTTTGGACGGTCTGACTCAGCCACTGGTACTTGCCAGTACCCGATCGTAAGTCTAAAGATGAGAAGAATTCGGCGCCTTGTAGGCAGTCTAGTGCGTCGTCAATACGGGGTAGTGGATAAACGTCCTTGCGGGTGATCTTATTGAGGCGCCGGTAGTCCACGCAAAAGCGAATTGTGCCATCTTTCTTTTTGACCAGCACTACAGGAGAAGCCCAGGGACCGTGCGAAGGTTGTATGACACCGCGCTGGAGCATGTCTCCAACATGCTCAGCGATGACGCTACGCTCAGTGGCGGATACACGATACGGCCTGTGGCGTAAGGGCGCATGGTAGCCGGTGTCGATGTGATGGACAACAGTGGAAGCACGGCCTAAGCGAGATTGTTGTAGGTCGAATGACGTGCGAAAGCGGTCAAGGAGATTGACGATCTGAGCGTGCTGACCGGGAGTGAGGTTGGGATCAATACACCTGGAAAATGTAGGGTCACACGGCGGCACCGAAGGAGAAACTTGAAGGGCCATAGCGTCAACCTGAGGAGAAGCCGGGTCGTCAGGCACATCATAAAGGAAGCTTGGTTCGATTTCGTCAGCATAACCAAGACACTCATCGTGGAGCAGGCTAGCAGGGCAAGGAAACAGGTTTGAGACATAAAGTGCGCTGGAACCTTGTCGAATGGCAAGAAGGGCAAAAGGAAGCAAGAAGGGATGACGGCGAGCAACAAGCTTAGACGGCGTGAAGAGAACTGTGGAGTCGGGAAACCCGACGCAGGAAACGGGTACAAGTGCGGCAGAGTATGGAGGAATCTCGGTGTCGGCGGTGACGAACACACGACCGGAAGCGTCGTCAGTATCTTCAAAAGCGTGGTTGCCGAATGGCGACAGAGCGAGTTCCGCACGGGCACAATCAATAACGGCATGATGAGATGACAGAAAGTCCCATCCTAAAATCATGGCATGGGAGCAGCGAGGCAGAATAACGAACTCAACACGGTATAAAGTTCCACTTATAAGAACACGCACGGTACACATCCCTAAGGGTTCAATCGGCGCAGCGCTTGCGGTGCGTAATGAAACGGCAGAATATGGCGTCGCGACTTTTCTTAGTTGAATACGGAGCTGGTTCGAAATCACTGATATTGCTGCTCCCGTGTCGACAAGCGCATGAACGGCAATGTCTTCTGCATAAACTTCAAGGACGTTCGCAGGAAATAAATTAGGGCTTGTGGAGTTCGTTGAGATCGCTGTTCTTGCCTCCGGAACCGCGTTCCTTAGTTTTCCTCTCGGATAGCTTCAGGGCGACGGACAAGCGGCGACAGAGAACGCCGACGGGGTGACGGAGACCGACGGGTATGGAAGGTGCGGGAGGAAGGAGGTGAGTCTTCGAAGTGCTGAGTGGCAGGAGCGGAACGGAACGGAGAGTCGAAGCCGCTGCTTTGCGCCCTCGGAGAATCCGATGGATACCATCCGCGCCGGCGGCAGAACCGTGCTACATGCCCAGGCAGGCCGCACGAATAACAGATAGGGCGGTTGTCGTGGGTGCGCCAGGGATTGACAGCAGTGGGCTGAGACTGGTGGAGATATTGGCGAGGTGCGCGCACAGGCTGCTGTGGCGGCCAGTAGCTGCTTGTAGGGGCATATGTTGCAGCGAAATGCGGAGGTGAGGGAAAGGCGCTGGTAGGTCGCGATTGAATAGCTGCAGACGGGGGCCTTGGATTCGCGACAACGGCAGCGTACGTAAGTGGAACAGGTGTAGGAGGCGGTTGATGAGCAAGTGGGACGGCGTTAGCGACTTGTTCCTGTATCACCTGACAGAGATCGGGAGACAAGGGCGACTCTGACGCCTGACTGGCTGGCAGAAGAGAGAGTTGGCGTGCCACTTCTTCGCGTACAAATTGCTTGATTTGGTCGAAGATCTCTGAACTGCAAGTAGCACTGACACCGTCACTCAGAGCTGAAAGCGCAACCTCCGGAGCGAGAGCTGGGCGGGTAGAAAGCCGTTGTTTACGTAGCTCTTCATAGCTCTGGCAAAGCGTCAGGAGGTCGTTGACCGTCTGAGGATTCTTCGCCAAGAGCATTTGGAAGGCGTCATCTTCTATGCCTTTCAAGATGTTCTTGATCCTGTCATTTTCGGTCATATCTGGGTTGATACGCCGGCAAATATCAACTACATCTTCAATGTAGCTGGTAAAGGTTTCGCCCTTTCGTTGGGCACGACAGCGAAGCTGTTGTTCAGCTCGAAGTTTGCGCACAGCAGGGCGACCAAAGACCTCTTGAAGTGTCGTTCGGAAAGCTGTCCAGGTGGTAAAGTCAGCCTCATGGTTCCGGAACCAAAGATGGGCGACGCCGGAAAGGTAGAATGGGGCGTAACTTAGCTTGTCAGCTTCAGTCCATTTGTTGTGGGCACTCACTCGGTTGTACAGTGACAGCCAGTCCTCTACATCATGATCGTCAGTGCCATTGAATATGGGAGGATCCCGTTGGCGTGGCGCGCCAGGACAGATGACCGGAGGCGGTGCCTGGGGTGGATTGGGAGGACTAGTCTCCTCAGACATGGGCGCTGTGACAGGGATCGTCCGGCTTCGGAGTTCCAGTTTTGCAAAAGGCCCAGCACCTTCCACCAAATGTCGCGAAGCACTTTGGAAGTAAGCGTTCGCGACTAGCACGATAGAGAAGCGAGAGGTAACACAGCCGATCGAGCACCGAATCAAGGTTTATCTTCCTCGTCGTCGTTCTCCCTCTTATAGGCCCAGCCCCACTGCTCCTTATTTTACAGTACAATATATATAATTCCTCGTGGCTACTCCACTGTACTGGAAACAATACGCACTAGGTTGGCTTCAAGTAACGCTGTTCCGCTTTTTTTAAAATCGTGCTGCGTGACAGCTGGGACACCCTATTTCAAAAAGCAGCGTCTTCCAGTAACTTCCAGTGTGAAACCAGCGCGTTTTTTGACACTGGATGGCACTGGGGACGCTGGCGCACGCTGGGATTCACTGGGAGTCACTGCGACACTGGTGATATCGCTGGAAAAGAGCTGGGTCACACTGGACGAGACGCTGGTTTCACTGCTATGACACTGGGGCGCACTGGTGTGCGCTGTACACGCGCTGGTTGACGCTGGAGTTCGCTGGCTCGCACTGGACGCTGCGCTGGTTTCGTTTGTGCCGCACTGCCGGAGTATAGGCGCTGTTGAATATAAATGCTCGATAAACTTTATGGGCATGTCCTGTCAATAAAGCAGACACCTGTCCTAAATAGCTCTATAACTTGGGGTAATAAATGTCGGTTTGGTTTCGGCGGTGTTGCAGCTTGGAATAAAGGTGTGTCACCTGCCCATGCATACATGCGACACTGAAAATCACTTCCGCTTTGTGCATTTCCCTTTTGACTTTGCGGATAGCATGTATTCGTGAACGAAATTACGCAAACGCAGATAACGCCTCGTTTTCCAGTAGTTTGTACCCAAGCGATGACCGCCAGTTGTCGCAGTGTTGTGCAGTCGACACAAAACCCAGTAGCCGTTCAGACGCGTTCGAACGGACCTCAGGAAGCGTGCCGATTATTGATATTATCGCACCCACAACAAAGCTGAGGCAATTCGTGCGCTTACACTTTCTATAGTGTACTAAATATAATAGTTAAAAGGTTCTGATGATCAAATACAAACATTTTCGCATTCATCAGGTAACCGCTTCGAGATCGTTCACTTCCACCGATGGTTAGGCGTACCGTACCCGCTGAGTCCGTCTACACTCTATCGGCCCGTCTGGGCTGAGGAATCAACAAGTCTAACGAGGTTACATCACTCTGTAGTTCAGATTATCCATCGGTGTTTTTGAACAGACCATTCTTTCGTGTCTACAGTGTCAGCACAACAAGCGATGAGCGCCGATATGACGCGTTATAAACTTACCTGTATGTGCTGTCGCCGAAGGCTGCCAGCCGCATTAACCGACCGCTTCTCTGACGGAGATATGTGACTACACATGCGGGTTGATCGAAATGCATTGTCGAGCTATGGAAATGTTGCATTACCCTTGCGCGAAGAGCAAGAAACGGCTGTCAAAATCGGCAGTAACTGCCCGTACAGCCTCCTGGGTTGGCGGTTCATTTAAGGCATTTTTCGGAGTTAATATAGCAATCGCATAATCAAACAAGTGTTGCAGCAATTCCAGGCATACTATGCAATACGGACAACTTTTTCATTCGGATAGAGGCGTAAGTTTTAGCTGCCGGACGATAGCGCATCTACCTTGTCTGTGCAAGAAGTCTGTGCAGAATTCGGAGGCAACGGAATTCGGAGGCAACGGAAGCAGATTGGCTTGTCGTCCGGAGTTCTCCACTCTGTAGGGTTGCAGTATCTGGGCGGGGATACATATAGCTGCGAGGCGCAGCTGTCGGCACCGGTCTGACGTCAGGTCGGGAGACAGGGCAGCAGGAAAACCGAGGTTTGCAAATTCTTGCCGCACAACTGCCTGAATGAGGGACATCGCTGGGGCTGGTTGGTCAACAGTGGAGTCAAGTAAGCGTAGATCTAACTGGGCTGGACTTGCAGACTCGAACTCGCGGTGAACAATAGGTGTGACGGTCTCATTGGAGGGGGGTGAAGCGGTAAGGGCGACGGAGACTCACGTCGCAGCCGTGTTAGGGAGCCGGGAGAACTGTGGAATGAAGCGGGGGCTTTTGGAAAGCTCAAAGCGGCGGCATTCCTTCACAATGACGTCGATGATGGACACATTGTTGAAGATCAACAAGCTGAACGCGTCGTCCGCGATCCCTTTGAGAACGTGGCCTACTTTGTCAACCCCGGCCATGTTCTCGTCGACTTTCCGGCAAAGAGTGAGCACGTCTTGTATTTACGAGACATACGATTCAGCGGAAGACTGTACGCGGGTAGCAAGCTCTTTTCTAGCAGCCAGCTGCCCACCGGTCGTGTTTCCACAGCGGTTGCGAAGCTTCTCCTTGAAAGCATCCTAGCTAGAGATCTCTTGCTCGTGTGTCCGGAACCAGACACGAGGTGTTCCGCCCAAGTAGAATAGCACATTCGCTAGCATTATGGTATGGTACGTCCCAGTAGTTGTTTGGCTAACACGCTCATACATGCCGAGCCACTCCTCAACGTCGACATTGTCTTGGCCGGAAAATATTCCAGGACAGTGGAGAGTGGCAACGGTGACGTATGTTGTTGTTGGCGTCGCAGGAGTAGAAGCAGGCGAGGTGGCGAGGTGTCGTCACCGGGGGCCATGGTGGAAAGCTTTACGGCGAGGCCGCTGCGCAGCTCCGTGGCGAGGACGGGGAACGGCACTCTCCAACAAAATGTTACGCGAACGAAGGATTAAGCACTGGAGACTATTTGCAATGTATGTTCACAAAAGGCAACTTCAGCGCTGACCAGTTGTTGTTGTTGTAGCCTATCACGCATGTGGCTCCTACCCACGGTGGGGGATTGGAGAAGAAATGGGTGGAATATTCCAAATTAATACGGAGGATAAATTTCCAAATATCTGTGGAATTAGTATTGAACAGCGTAGAATTATGTGGTAAAGTAAATCAGCAAAGTCATATCGAATGAGAGTTTTAAAATACAAAAAAAGGTAGAATTGAGCAGGGTATTCGTTTGGATTCTGTAAGAAACGTTTGGACAGCGAAGCAAGCATCCCTGTGGCTGAATCCCAAAGCGGATGCCCCGAATGAAAGAATATTAGGTTGTGTTAAGTCCAGGCCAAGCCTTCGAAAAGGTATTTCCAACAATCGTTTTCTAGCTGCAGTAAAGCGGCGACAAGATAGAAGAAAGAGATGTATCGTCTCTTCCTCGTTACAAAACGAGCAGAGGGGGGAGGGAACCAAACCCGACCTGTGTAAGTAGAAATTTAGGGAGGGAATACGGTAACGTAATTTGGTGAGAGCATCTCACCATGGTGAGAGCATCCCCATGACCTCAAGCATCTTTGTGTTACAGGATTCGCTACGCCAGGGAAATGTCAGGTGCTTATAATCTGGAGGAGCAGTCAGAGCTGGGTTTGATAAGGATTTTCTAATTGATCACATCCGAAATCTAGCCGCCGTGATGTGTGCTCTCACTGGTAGAATAGGAAGAACAGGGCCGGAAAGTGAGGTCTTTGCCAGTGAATCGGCAGTTTCATTAAAAAACAAACCTTTATGACCAGGTACCCAAATCAAATGAACACATTGCACATGAGCAGGAAATAGCAAGTGAAAGAGTTTTAGCATGGGTGAATCATTAGTGGCGGTATGTGAAGAGCACACAGAAAGCGAGTCAGTAAGAATAGCAGCTGTTGTAGTCATTTGGTCTAATTTCCGTAAAGCTAGGATTACTGCTAAAAACTCGGCCAGAAAAATAGGCACAAAGTCGGGCAATCTTAAAGAAAAATGCCAGTCGAGTGCAGGACAAAATATCCCAATGCCAGTCTTTTCCTCGCTCTGTAATGCATTTGTTGCAATGATAATATTTGTTCCTAGGGGCATTAGGTGTTTTGTAACATGGCGTTTAAGATGCCGTAAGGTAGTAGTTTCGCGTGGTTTGGGAAAATGTCATTGAACCTGATCTCCAGGTGATTTGAATGCGTATTGTTAGGAAGCACATCGCGAATTTGCACATTTAGTGGTTCAAGTAATTTTTGCACAAATATAATCTGTGGTGTATGAAACCTGGGCCACTGAACGGGAAAAACAATTGTGGATCGGAAATGAAAATTATTTGAGGACAGCTTAATGGTGATTCAAATAGTCCTAAGAAAGTCTGAGCGGTCAGAAGGTGAAATCGGCATAAAATGCGTGAGATTCTCGTTTCCAGATATAATACGGCATTTGCAACGTAGGCCGAAGCACAGACGTAGCGCCTCTCGCTCTAATAAAACTAGCTGTCGAAGCTTGTATGATGGAACACCTGAGAATAAAATACAGCGAAATTCTATAACAGGACGAACGTACATTTTATATACCTTCGCATACCGGTTCTTCGATTGCTCAACTTGCGCAAAATGCCCATTGTACGAGCTCCTTTTGTTGCAAGATATTCAATATGCGGCCACCAGTTACGATTTCCGTTATAAATTACACCAAGGTACTTCTGTGACTGTACTTGTGGGATATCTTCAAGATGATAGTTAAGCGATATGTATACTGGGTATTTCACTGGAAAAACAAGGATAGCACACTTATTAGCATTCAGGTTTAAGTGTAAGCTATTCAGCTAGCCTTCCAGTTTTCTTAGGCATGACTGCAAAATTTCGTAAAGGGAGTACATGTCACTAGCCATACCAAAAAAAAAAAAAATCAATGTCGTCAGCATAAACGTTGGTACTGACACCTGGGTGAATGGGGATTCTGCTCAGTAAAATATTAAATAATATTGTTGAATGTACCGATCCCTAAGGCAGACCTCTTGTTTGCTTGTGTTTACCAGATGAATTGCCGCTCCGAAAACAAAAGAATTCTCTGTCTTTCAAAAATTCATGCACTCATTCTACAATATATCCTGGAAAGCCATGGCCCTTAACCCAATTTGTTAAAATTGTATGTTCAATGCTGTCACAGGCTTTACATATATCTTAGGTAACTAAAGCCGCATATTGTTGTTTTTTTCTGTCTGGCGATGTTAATGCGACTTTCAAGGTCTACATGTGCGTCTCATATTGAATCGCCAGATCTAAATGCAATTTGACAATGACTCAATAATTGATTTTTGTCAATAAACTTTATATGCCCATGAAGCATTCTTTCAATGATTTTTGCCATGTTTGATGTCAACGCAATTGGTCGGATGTTGTCGATAGTATACCCTGCCCCTTGCTTTTTAAGTAATGGAATAATTTTGGCGATCTTCCATTCATGTGGAATCCCTGCATTGCTAATAGAGTAGTTTAGCAACTTCAGAAGCTCACGTGGGGCTTCTTGGAAGAACATTTTTAACATTGCATTTGTTATTCCGTCCGGGCCTGGCGCTGTAGTTGGTAACCGTAACATGACATGTACTACTTCCGAATAGGATATCTCTTTGTAGTCCGAGAATGTAGGAGTGAAAACAGAAGTTTGAAGGCGCGTTGTGAATCGGCTCTCCAATCCTTTAGTCAATTGGTCTAAGGACTCCTACATTTACTGTGCGGTATAGACGATTGAGTCTACATTAACGCTCAGTGGGAGTCTGTTTCTAGAACGAAGCAAATAAAGTAAAGCACGTTTGTTTTTGGATTCAGATACATAATCAAGATGTTTTTTTTTTTCGTACTCATCTCTTGCGTGTTTCACACTACGTTTGAAGGTTGCCGAAATAAATCGATAATCTTTCCAATTTTGTGGGCTCTGATTATGTTGAAGTTTTCTTTTCCAAGCAGCTTTTCTTGTGCGATAAACTCGTGTGCACTCATTGCTCCACCAGGGACTAGATGATGTACGCTTAGCGGTCTGAATTACAAATTCAGACCTTTGTCGGAACATCTGTAACGCTGAAAAAATTTTCAAGCCAATTTCTTCGCCATTAGTATTAGTTAATGACGCAATGGAAGGGTGCAAGCAGTCTTTAATTTTTTTTGCAATTCACAAATATTCTGTCATGTCGTTCAATTGATGTTAATGGGCATGAAGTATACCGGGAGATTATGACTGTTTGTACAGAAATCAATCGTAGTCCAAGATGTCACGGTAATACTTGTGATAGAAAACGTCAAATCTAACACTGAGCGAGATTGGCCAAGGACAAATGTGGGTGGTCTCATATTCAGGCTTGAAAGATTTTTATCTATGGTCCAGTCGCATAGACGCGTCCCACATGCATCTGTTCTGTAACGCCATGATACGTGATGCGAGTTTAAGTCACCAGTAAGGATGGCTTGATTTTTGCAGCTAGTAAGCGCACTATCCAATTGGTATGTACTATGTACGTCCGTAGGGAAATAAGTATTTATAATCGAAAAAGTACGGTAGCCTGGTATACCAAGGTACACTGCCCAAATTTCACACTCCGGAGACAATATAACTTGAAAGCTATTTTCGCCTTATGGCAGAATTTAGATGACAACAAAATCATTAAACCACCTAGTGAAAGGCGATCTAATCAAAAAGATCAAAAATCAGGAATTTTTCTCAGGATTAAGCCAGGTTTCTTGTAAAATTATGACGTCAGGGTTAAGATGTGTTGTTAAGCAATTTAAGCCTGTTGAAGCAGAAATCAAGGAAAGACAGTTCCACTGTAGCACTTTTAAAGAAGCTATGGTGAGGATCTAATTGCTATAATGATTTAGCGACTACCGTCGCAATGTACTTTCGTGTATGCCAGAATGAGAAATAGGATTACCCTTTGTGTTTTTGGTGTATGGACAAGACGCTGTTACTGGAGAACCAGTTCGCTTATGCGGCCTGATATCATGACCTGTTTCCATGTCATCCTGTGAGTCTGACTGACGCGAAGAACAAGGATCGGATCGAACAAACGTTGGGTCCGATCTGGTATTCGGCGCTAGGACTGAACTGGCTACCTGTTCTGCAGCACAAGCAAGCGATTTGGTATTTGGTGTTGCGGCTGTTTGCAACAGCTCTGTCATCTGAGCAGTAAACACTTGGGAAATCCATTCTGTAACAGTTTTAACAATAGGTTGCATAGCCTTTGTCATTGGTTTTTCTGCTGCTGACCCAATGAGTTTAGACAAGTTGTCTTAATTTAAAGTCGATTGCCTCGCAGTGACACCAGCGTATCCATAGGCTCTTTGATTGACGACTGCAATAGCCTCTTGCCACGAACATCGTCGCCTTTAATTATTTCGAGTACCTGTATTTCATTAGCTTTGGCCGAGCAGTTTCCATAGTCAGCCGCATGGTTTACTCCACACAGGCCGCACGTTTCGGTTACAGCTGTGCACACATTAGGGGAATGATCCTCACCACAGACGCGACAGCGTGCATTTGATTTGCAGCCTCTTGCACTATGGCCAAAACACCAACCGTTCCGACACTCAAGTGGACGGGACGCGAGGGGTTCCACTCTAAAAATAAGTGGCCACACTTTTAGTTCAGATGGGCAGGACATGCCAGCAAACGTAGCAATAACCGATTCAGCTTTTCAGCAGAGAGAACTTTTTCCCCGTTTACGAGTAGGTTGCATCGGTGTACGGCTATGACACCCGTATCAGACAGTTTCTCTAAAGTCTCAGTTGGGCTCAATCGAGAGTCTACGCCCTGTACAATGCCTTTAGTGCATGCTAGATGGGGTGGAATAAATGCACTCATTGGGCCAGATGCAAAAATCTTACACTTTAGGAGGTCTGCCACACAGGTCGGATCTGATGACCTACAAACTATCCCACCTCTTCGAAATTGTCGGACATCGCTTATCATTTGGAAATGACGCGTCATGGCTTGGAGTTCGGCCTGGACAGCCTGTGGGTTGCTCAGCCGCATGAATCCACCGCTCGAGGGCACCAGCGCGACAGGGATGCTGCTAACACCGATGCGGAAGAAAGATTCCAAGGGCAAATCATCCGGAGGAAAGGAGGCTGACCAAGGGCTGGGCCCTTGCCCAGGAGAGTTATTAGACATCAGCGCTGCTTCCGTCACTATATAAGTCCTGTAAAATGAAGATGAATAAGATAAGTAGGTCAAATCCACCCAAAACTCAGCCAAACCACCGCGCAGCTAGCTTGCCAGGAGACAGGAGCGTTGCGTTATTAATTATGTCACACTGCCAGCGTGGGAAGGTTCGGCCAGTTCAGCCGACAGCTCGAGAGCAAGTTGCAGTTCATCTTCTTCGTCGGGGCGCCCGCACGCGTCGTCCACAAGAAACACGCAATATGCACGTATCACTATTAAATGCCTTCGCAAATTTTGCAGATACAAAGCATTACACTTTTAGCGTGACAGAGCTGGGGTACTCGCCAAGGAATAGCTACGTAATAATAATAAACTGGAAATTGAACGCGCATCCACACATGCTTACTAGTACCCTCTAGTACCTAACGCTCGGTACATAAGTGACATTCTGCTTAAGTCCTATAACAAGCAGAACATCGCGGTGAGTACAATCATTCCACATGCGTATTTGAGCACAACTCGGGCGCGTCGCAAGCTAGTGGTAAAAACCCAACCCTGTGACACGCAGCGATGTGCCAATGAGTATTTAAGGCGCAAATTTAAGATCGAGACACGTGTAATGTAGTACATCATGTCATCATCAACATCGTCATTATCCGCCTATATTTATGTCCACTGCAGGACGAAGGCCTCTCCCTGCGATCTCCAATTGCCCCTGTCTTGCGCTAGCGTATTCCAACTTGCGCCTGCGAATTTCCTAACCTCATCATCCCACCTGACTTTCTGCCGTCCTCGACTGCGCTTCCCTTCTCTTGGTATCCATTCTCTAACCCTAATGGCCCACCGGTTATCCATCCTACGCATTACATGGCCTGCCCAGCTCCATTTATTCCGCTTAATGTCAACTAGAATATCGTCTACCCCCGTTTGTTCTCTGATCCACACCGCTCTCTTCCTGCCTCTTAACGTTACTCCTAAGATTTTTCGTTCCATCGCTCTTTCTGCGGTCCTTAACTTGTTCTCGAACTTCTTTGTTAACCTCCAAGTTTCTGCCCCATATGTTAGCACCGGTAGAATGCAATGACTGTACACTTTTCTTTTCAACGACAGTGGTAAGCTCCCAGTCAGGATTTGGCAATGCCTGCCGTATGCACTCCAACCCAATTTTATTCTTCTGTAAATTTCTTTCTCATGATCAGGGTCCCCTGTGAGTAATTGACCTAGATAAACATATTCTTTTACAGACTCTAGAGGCTGACTGGCGATCCTGAAATCTTGTTCCCTTGCCAGGCTATTGAACATTATCTTTGTCTTCTGCATATTCATATTCAACCCAATTCTTGCACTTTCTCGATGAAGGTCCTGAATCATTTGTTGTAATTCCTCTCCATTGTTGCTCAATAGGACAATGTCATCTGCAAACCGAAGGTTGCTGAGATATTCGCCGTCGATCCTCACTCCTAATCCTTCCCAGTCTAAGAGCTTGAATACTTCTTCTAAGCACGCAGTGAATAGCATTGGAGAGATTGTGTCTCCTTGCCTGACCCCTTTCTTGATAGGTATCTTTCTACTTTTCTTGTGGAGAACCAAGGTAGCTGTGGAATCCTTGTAGATATTTGCCAAGATATTCACGTATGCCTCCTCTACTCTTTGATTACGCAATGCCTCTATGACTGCTGGTATCTCTACTGAATCGAATGCTTTTTCATAATCTATGAAAGCCATATAGAGAGGTTGATTGTACTCCGCAGATTTCTCGATTACCTGATTGATGGCATGGATATGGTCCATCGTAGAATCATGTACACACATGATCAAGTAATCATGTAATCAAGTGTGTACACATCATGTACACACTTGCAATTTAACAATATCACGCGAGCGTCGACCGCACAGCGTGCCACTGGTCTTGTAGCGGTGCGCGGCACTCCTGAAGTGAGCAGCGCAGCAGAATACATTCGAACTAGAATTCGCCTTGTAAGAGCGCACATAAAGTTGCCAGTCCTGCCGTCCCTAGCCGCTACAAGGCCGCTGACACATCGTGTGGTGTACGCTCGCGTGATATCGCTAAAAAATTCCAGTGGTTTAGGTGCACCTTCCTAGTGGGTCCCAACTGCAGAAAATGCACACTATAAAGGCGGCGTATTTACAGGTGAAATGTTATGCCCGGCACCTTCTTAAGCCGATTTGTAGGGTCAAAAGCAACGCACGATTTCACTATCCCATACTGAGTGGCCGCGATGTTGGAGAAGAACATGCCACAACCATTAAATACCATTACAACAGTAGCGCGGCAGCACACGCCGTGCTCTGCTACGACGACCAACCACGGCGGTGACCGGCTTCGCTTTCGGTGAGCCACCTCGACTCCAGAAGTTTTAGTATATAACTTACCTCCTTGTTTAGCCATCTCTCCTACTCTACCACCGTGGTTATAACGTCACGCGCGTCAGAGGTACCGGCGCGGTGGCACTTGTGTCGGCGTAGTTTGGTGTCGCATGAAAACAATTATGTATGGTTACATAATGTACGCACCACATGTATGCAGCCTAAACAGCTTCTGGTATTGAGTCCCCATTGGAATGTTGCGGCCATACATCTTTTTAATACTTACCGTATATGCCATATTGCTCGTCTATACTTGCACAGCCACCTGACGAGGTGGCCAAAATTATGGCACTGCTGCATTATTTAGCTGTATACAAATTATCGGTGCACTTCTGAAGAACGCTCAATGCTACTATCGTGTACAAGCTACGAAACCAGTCTCCATGACGATTGGTATAACCAGCAGTGGGCCACGTTTGGCAGTGACATAGTTACCAAACTCAGTTCAATTCAGAGTAGTGGTAGCGCTGTCACGATATCTCAATGTCGGGCTGATGTGCATGTCAGTTTTTTTTTCCACATCGCATTGTGTTTGGACCAACGCTCGCAAGATACTGTATACGAGGTGAGCACAAAACTACCGCTGCAACACCGGTCTGTGCACCGTAAGAACGGCAGCCTTAATGTAGGCTTCACCACGGCATACAGACAGACAGACAGACAGACAGACAGACAGACAGACAGACAGACAGACAGACAGACAGACAGACAGACAGACAGACAGACAGACAGACAGACAGACAGACAGACAGACAGACAGACAGACAGACAGACAGACAGACAGACAGACAGACAGACACAGAACTTTAATGAAGGTCCTGAGAAGCTCCATTGCCCCCTCTTAGGGAGGCGACGAACTTGCGGGCCGCACCCACGTCGGGACGGGGAGACCAAGCTCCAGCGCCGCATCGTGGGCTCTCTGGACAGCCCAAAATTGGCGTCACTGGTCGGAGCTCCGAAGAGCAGAGATCCACTCCTCTGCAGTGCATCGATGCGGGCCCCTCTGTAACGAGGTGCAACCCCAGAGCATGTGGTCTAAAGTATTACGTTGTCCGAAGCTAGGGCAGTCTGGACTAAAGCAGTCTGGGTTGATGTAGTGAAATAAATTCAGGTTGAGATATGATCCCGTCTGAAGCATGCGCAGTGTGACAGCTTGAGGTCTGGTTAGTGTGCCGTGTGGGGGAGGGTATAATCTACTACCAAGGTAGTAGTGTTTGGCAACTTCGTTGAAGGTGGAGAGAGTCACGGGACTCGAGGAGCCTAGTATCGACGGAGCCTCGACTAACAGTGGCGTCAGCGCGGAGGGTTAGTTCGCGCGCTTGGGCGTGTGCGATGTCATTGAGGTTGGGGAGGGAGTCGAGTTGGGGTTCGAGATGTGCCGGGAACCACGTGATTGTATGTGGCTGGATGACTTTGCCTTTGAGAATTCGATGAGCTTCCTCGGCGATGGTACCAGTGGCAAATGCCCGAACCGCCACCCTCGAGTCAGTAAATATTTCAGCTCTCTCATCGCCGAGCACATGTTCAGGATGAATATGCAGTCTCCCCAGAACAGCTTGGGGCGCGGTGGAAAGCCGCGCTGATCAGCTCAGATCTGCAAGTTCAACTATGGGCCATCCAGCGAGCTCGAGAGGCGGCCGGGAGACAGGGTCTCTCTACCGCCACTGGCGCGGCCTAGGCCCAGGCCTCAATCCGCTGGTCTAAATAAAGTTGTTTCACTCACTCTCATCGTCGAGAAGTGCCAGAGCGAACGCAGCCTGCTCTGCCCTAGCCGGGGTGCTGTCTCTGGTGGAGGCCGCACAAGTGACGTGTCCGTCGTGATTAACTACCGTTGCGACGAAGTCCGATGTGTGCTCGTACTCGGCCCCGTCAACGAAAGTGACCGTGTGAGGCAAGGCTTTTATCCTCCGGAGCAAGGCCACAGCCCTAGCTTTGCGCCTGCTCGCATTGTGGTGTGGATGCACGTTTTTGGGAAAAGGAGCAACCATAATGTTGTCCCGTAGGTAATCTGACATTTCACATGTACGTTCCATCGCTACAGTGGAGCCGATTCCTAAGACCGCGAAAATATTCCTCCCCGCAGTGTTGCTACAGAGTCGTGATACTTGAGCCGTTTCCTGAGCCTCGATGATTTCGTTGAGTGGATTATGTACACGTAGTTGAAGAAGGCTGTCCGTTCTGGCGTTTATTGGTACTCCTATCACTTTTTTTGATGCTTTTACGGATGAGCGTGTCCAGCTTGTGCCTTTCAGAAGCGTACCACTTGTGCATTGCAGCCACGTAAATTATGTGACTCATTAAGAATGCGTGGAATAGCCATAGGAGATTGTCCTCCTTTAGACCGCTCACCAGGGCATCGGACATTTCTTTCACATTAAACGAACGACTGTTGCGTTGTAACTTAGGTCTCGCTTTGACCGATTTCTTTAACTGCATACCACTGACCGCACTCCGCCACATTGGAATATAAAAATCAGATTGCATTATTTTGTTATTCCATGTATCGCGCTCTTATTTGGTGCGCTGTGTGCAAAGGCTATTGTGCCACATCTCCATGCGTCTCTGGTTACTATGCCGATCTCTCTATGGACGCTGCTTTTCAAAAGCGATTTGTTCAGCTACATGTGTAGTGAATAAGACACTAATGAAAGCACTGAAATATCCCTAGATTTAGGTGTGATTAGATGGTCCAGTATGATATGATCATAGGGAGTGAAAACCCGTGGCAATAACGGAGGTAGATCGCTGCAAGAACTACAATGTCGACTGGTAAGGACGTGTTCTTGGGCTAGTTGGGCTAGCGCCTTGTGTCTGTCTCGTTACTCGTCGTTTGGTCCTGTGTTATTCTGGCGCTGTCTATTACTTGATGATACTTGATGATACAATGTCGAATTTATTTCATAATTTGTTAAGCACTGCATATGAGAAGCTGCCAGGCGTGGTTCATTGTACTTTTTTGTTGTTATGACTAATTTTTTGATATCGCCATGTGTTATAATCCTTAATTGATCAAACAATTTATTGCTGGTCGAGAAGCTGGCAATACAGTCCCTTCGAACATTTCTAACTTCATCCATTTAAAGCGTATGAACCCTGCAATGTATTTCACACGATAACTTGCAACGCCCACTGCTTTCTCTAGATCATGGTCACATTCTCGTCACCCTCTGTACGAAATAGCCTAATGTAAAATAACCATATTCCTTAAGATTCAGGACAAAGTTTGTCGAGCTTACGCATGTGACACTGCACAAGTTTACACTTTATTAAAATTACTGAAATAAAACTTAGCTACACCAGAAAAAGAACGAACCAACTTGTGCCATGGAAGAAGTCTTGAGTACGCCTCTCGTAATGACCATCAGCAACGTGTACCGTGTCCTGGAAAAAGGTCAAGCGCTTCGGAAGACGTCACAATTTGTGAAGTCTTTCACACGTCTAATATTTCCTGAGATTTCTTTATTATGACCCTTCATTCATTGCTCCACCATTGCCATTTTGCAGTGAATAGAGGACAAATAATCCTCCCATACTATTTCGTATTGAACTTCTGGTATACTCTGGCCCTCTCTGAAAAACAGGGTATGACACTTTGTGACAGTTATGAAAGTCATTACCTGTGACACATGCCCATTTCTAGAACTGAAGGACAAATGCAGGCTAAGAAAATGTGAAGCATTCTACACTTTATTGCATCAATGTGCAAATATGTATCGAAACAACCTAATGGAACAAATGAATGATTGTCTGTTGACATTTCTTTAGTTCAATATATCCCGCAGCCGAACTGGAGTTACATCGGAATGCTCTAGAATCGTCTGACATTCCGGTTTATACAGTTGATCCGACTTCGGAGCAACACTCTTGAAGTAATTTTGACAGCCTTTGTCGGGCCCGATGTCAACAGAGGAATTTACCACGCGCAGGTCAAACCAGAAGGCTGCAACAAAAAGAAAATAAACGGTCTAAGAAGGGGTGCAGACGATAGTTCTTACTGTGTGCAAGCATAAGTTAGAAAGAAACAAATCACGGACTAAGTATTTTCATCGGCTGTCGCAAATGTTTCTTTTTCTAGATACGGTTAGATATTGTTACCTAGTATTTTACCCCAAGTATTATTGTGCTCATCTTGGAGGTATAATACAAAACAGACGCGACACTTACAATGGTCTCTTAAATGTGCTCCAACTTTGGCAGCCACATTGCTGTCTATATAATTATACGGCAATGTAGCGGGCGTCGTACAATTTGTAGAAACTCCTCTAGAAATTCTTCAGTCGTCTATTGGTATATAAAACAACCACTGCTGTCAGAGCGTTTCTCCCAAAATTAACCAGACAGACGAGTGCATGTGCGGTTCACCATCACATGGCAATCCATGGTTATTACTATTCAAAATTTGTGCATTCATGTCAACAGTGACGTAGTGCGCTACGTACAGCCAGTAGCTGTACCAAGCTAAGAAAGCTGCAGGCGCGCGGTCACGCGTGATTCAGATGAATCATGAACGTGGTAGTGCTTCTAAGGCGAATATTAGTTCATCCCTACTTTAGACGTTGTAGCATATATATACAGGGTGTTTTTTTTTAGCTGCACCAAATTTTTAAAATTAGAAAAATATATATCTTGTTCACGTTATCTTTACCATTCTAGTGCACCGATTGGCGGCCTCTAGATACAGAGCAATTTCCGCACTTACGTGCGTAATTAGCAAAGTTACGCTAATTAACTTTCTAATTATCAACAATAGGTGACTACAGCAAATGAGTACTTTGGAGCCCGTCCTCGACGCTACCTATCCTAACGATCAAATTTTCAATAGCGGAGTTCATGTGAGAGCTAAGCGACCAATTAATTCCCCCTGGCAGGCTCCTTGAAACCGAAACTGGCCGCAAAAAGAGCGTCGTTGTCGTCGATATCGCCACCCCTCTGACTTTCGTCACGTCTCCGAGGTAGGCGCCGGTCCGGCCCGCGAGCAGCTTGCGTTATCGCCTTGCTATCTGCGGAGTTCGCCGTCGACGCTACAGACTGATATGACGTAATATGACGCCGTGCCTGTAGTATCTAAAAGCCCAAGAAGCGGGGTTCGCGCTACAGCGCAACGTGGCGCCCGACGGAATGACGAAGTAAATTTGGCGGCCCGCTGGCATTGAAACGCCGCAAACAGCAAGGAGATAACGCAAGCTGCTCGTTGAGCCGGACCAGCGGTGACGTCGGAGACGTGACGAAAGGCTGAGGGGCGGCGACATCGACGACACAGACGCTCTTTTTGCGGCCAGTTTCAGTTTCAAGCTGCCTGCCAAGGGGAACTAATTGTTTGCGTAGCTCCCACATGAACTCCGCTATTCAAAATTTGATCGTTGGGCTAGGTAGTGTCGAGGACGAGCCCCAAAGTACTCATTTGCTATAACCATCTATTGTTGATAATTATAAAGTTAATTAGCGTAACTTTGCTAATTACGCACGTATGTGCGGAAATTGCTCTGTATCTAGAGGCCGCCGATACGTACACTCGAATGGTAAACATAATGTGACCAAAATCTACATTTCTCTAAGTTTAAAAATTTGGTGCAGCTAAAAAAAACACCCTGTATATATGAATATATATATATATATATATATATATATATATATATATATATATATATATATATATATATATATATATTCATAATATAAGAAGCCAACAAACAATGACACCAAGGACAACATAGAGGAAATTACTTGTACTTACTGATTGAAATAAAAAATTATAAATAAATGCAAATGAAAATGGATGAAAAAACAACTGGCCGCAGGTGGGGAACGAACCCACGTCTTCGCATTACACGTGAGAGGCTCTCACCATTGAGCTCCCGCGGAGCCGTTTTCCCATCCACTTTCTGGGGTATTTATCTTTTACAACTAGAACTAACCCTGGGAGTGTTAGCCAGTGCCACCACTCACAAACCATAGGACGGATGTGGAACATGCATTTTGCCGGAGGTGTCACGAGCACGTGATCTTTTTGGGTGATGGCAACTGGTCAATAAACCCACATATGCTACCTGAAGGCATCAATGTTGCCGGATTCGAGCCCTCGTTATGTAATGAACGAGAAGAAAGGGAACCGAGGGGCCCAATTTTTATTAATCATATTATAAGAAGCCAACAAACAATGACACCAAGGACAACATAGGGGAAATTACTTGTACTTACTAATCGAAATAAAGAAATGATAAATTAATGGAAATGAAAATAAAAAAATTATGGGGGGGAAGTAATTTCCCGATTAAAACAATCAGAACCATGATTATAAATTATGCGTAGGTGCTTGATTCCTAATCAGTTAAGCCGAGCCAGTGTGACATGGGTGTGGGGCTCGACTACATGAGTAAGTTTCAGAGTGCCAACTGCCACAACAATTATTTAGTCTTCACTGGCACAAATGTGGAAAACTCGAAGAGGTCATCACCCTTTCAGCAGCGTGTCGAGCAGGTAAAAGTAAGCAACCAGAACCCCGGACAATGTTTCTGACGAGCGCGATATGTATGTCGGCCGGTGATGTATACACGACTCCTATGTTGTAGCGTAATCGCTGTAATGAACATGTGTTCTAGAATGTACAGCACTGTTTGCGTGGTGCATGTAATCTAATTAGACAAGGCTTTCTCGCTCTAGAATTGGTGATTGTATTAGAGAGAGATACGTTAAATAAAGGAGCCTCTTACGTCAAGCAATAAAAAACTTTGGAACAGTTGTTGGCCGGTGAAAAAAAACCTCCCTGATGACACCTACAATTAACCCATGGCCATCAGTCCCCAGCGGCTGCAGAGCACCTGACCAAGGCGGCGGTCAGACCTCTTTACAGTTCCATTTATGGAACTTTTCAGTTCCATATATCACTGGCCCTGTCAATAGACGCACGCGGAGCAGCCGTAGGGGCGAGGGAGAGAGTGAGCATCAGCAGCTGAGGCGGAGGGACGCACAGAGGCAGCGCTGCCGGCCTAGCCTCCCTAGCCTCCCAGCAGGACCCAACTCTCGTCTGGCGCTGCTTCCAGCAGGCTTGCTGCGCTAGACTTGCAGCCGGACCCAAGTCTCCTCAGGGGGGAACGCGGCATAAAAGAAGGTCGACTGACGCAAGAGAGATAGCGGGGACTCAACCGGCCGAGAGAGAGAAGGGGCCGTGTGCTCAAAAAGACGCCGACGCTTGAGCCAATGGTGATGAGGATAGTTTTTTTCTTCACACTGACACGATCCTCGGGGACGCCGTCTTTAACAGCTTCGCTCTAAAAAAATAAGGGCAGCTTCACTCTAAGTGGTGCGCAGACTGGGCAAACAGCGAAGACGGTGGCCCTTCCCTGGCTGTGACTTTGCATTCTTTGCTTAACTTGGTTTGACTTGGAAGGTTCTTAGCTTTGTCTTAGCTTTCCGTTGCTTAACTTAGTTTGGCTTGGCTGGTTCTTAGCCAAACTTAGCCGTATGGGAGTATCGGGACGTTACTCGGGGTCGGCGCGCAGTCTTCTAAAGGCCACTTTATAGACCGACGTAGCGTTGACGCGCGAGCGCGCTCGGCACGGAGACGCCACGCCAGCAAAAGATCAGCACTCGATAGGCGTGGCCGACGTACCCGGCTGCAGCCGGCGTCGAGATGCGACATGCTGTGTTTCGCGCCGGCCTCGTCATCCAGAATGGACCGCATCCGCGTCTGATGCGAGGCGTTGCTAAGCAACGCGCGGTGGCGTCATCGCCAGGCGCAGTTATTTGTTCGCATTACGCGGCCTAACCAAAAGCTTAAACAGCTCCGCGTTTAAAAAAAGAAGAGAAAGAAAGAAAGTGTGTGTTAGAGGTTAAAGACAACGATTTACGCCAATAGCGATTGAATCAAGTGTGTAGGAAAGGCTTTCTGTAAAGAGTGTGCGATTTTAGTTTACGAGGCTAACAGTTACGCTAAAGGGACAGACGCAGCACAAGAAGCAGTTCCAGCTGAAATCGTAAACAGGGTCAGTATACGCGGTGTCGTTTCTTGTCTGCTAGCACGGACAGCCTCTCGCCGCAGTACCCGTGAGGAAGGTAAGCCGGCTCCAGTTGATGCCGTGGCGCAGTACTTGATGCCGTGGTGTGGTACCTAGTGAGCTTTGTTATTGTAGCCAGGAGAAAGGGTGGGGAAGGAACGGGGATAACGTGTCGAATAGGTGAAGTCATTGTTCAAAGCACCCGCGCGAGCACACTGCAAGAACGGATTCTTCCAACTAGCCTTCCCGTGGAAAAGAATATCAGATAAATAAACAAATAAATAAACAAATAAATAAATAGAAATGAAGCAGGAATAAAAATAGAGAAAGAAAGTAGAAGCGAAAAAGAAAAAAAATTGTCAGCGAAATAAAATCAATAACAACATTTAAAGAACTAGGTAAGTAGTAAGTCTGCATAGTAAGATCACCGTAAGCATTTATTTGTCTTTGCATGCTGGCCGGATGCACTGTGCTCAGTGAAAGCTGCATGCAGAGCGTGGCGTGAATGCACAAACAAATTATAGCTGCAAAAGTTGTATGGTACGGTAGTTGGTCGTTGAAAAAAAAGATAAGTCATAAGAGGGAGCTGCATTCGCCTTCTAATGATCTTAATGCATTAATGATTAATGCTTAATGCCGGGGCGTTCATATATCCCAGTGCCATTTGGTTAATTTTTTGGATGAATTAAAATTCGCGTTGTTCTTGTTCTCTCGTAGTGCGAAAACAGCTTTCCAGTAATGTAACTTTTATACTATCAAAGCCGTGACATTTTGGTGCAGTATGCAAGGTAGCGAAGGTTCCATAGAAGCCCATACGTCTTGCAATGGCGGCTTGTGGAGGCACGGCTACGCCATCTACATATCGCGGGGCCCACTTCTCGCCGAACAAAAGATCTACATTTTCCATTGGAGGCTTGTTCCGCCTAGTAGTCTACTGCGCCAGCTCACATCACATCTCTATAACATTGCGTGTACTGAGCACACAACAATACATATAAAGCGTAGTAAATGAACATTCGCCAAAACATCGCATCGCAATCTAACATGAATACACCCATCTCTATTTACAGACCTCATTCTATAACGGCACGCTTTACTCTGGTGAGCCGTGAGTGTTTTGCATGAATTCAGAGCAATGGGTTCACACAGATTTTGAACGAAGTAGCACATTCGTGTATCCTTAGTACCAACACATACCTGTTATTTCGGTGTCAAGATAAAGTAAAGATTACAATGAAATGATTCACAAAAACCACACTATAATCTTCACTAACACAGTACGCGTGCCACCAGTAGATTTTCTATGGTTCTGAGGTCATAGCTGAGACACAATATTTAGTGAGAAGGCAGTTCAAAAATAAGTTTAGTGAACAAATATTACAAGGATAACACTATATATATATAGCCTTACTTTTTTTGGCTACCCATTAGAGACTTTTGACGAGATTGTAGTGTTAAATACGGTAATACAATCTCGACATATCTCAGCACGCATCGCCACGAGCAAACTTCAGAAAACCTGCGCAGTTTCGTATTCATAATTCTTCGTGAATGGAGAAAACAGCCTACGACTTCACATTTTCCTATTCTAATGGAATTGTCTGTACTTTTTCAAACGTTTTGGAGACGTATTGGACGCATAATTTTCAACAACTAGTGTTTTGCCCCACGAGATGTAGTCGCACTTCAATCGCGCGACCATAATTGATGTCGCTGCTCTTTGGCTTGGAACCGTATTTCAGCCTCGCCTTCCCGACCATGTTAATTGACCTTGTAGTTAGCTTAGAAAGGGCAACGCCGAGAAATAACTGCTTATGTGCACGATAACTGCTGAGCCGAATCCTTAATGGGGCGTCCGTCTGTTCTTCGCCTTTGACGTTGCATGATACACATTCCAAGAGATAGACGACACTCGATGAATAACAGCTGAGTTCACCTTTAATGAGGTGGTTGAACTTGGAACAGCTTGCTCTCTGCCGAAGATTTCTGCATGTGTTTCCACGCCTTCCATCTCCTTTTCCCGCAAGGACGACATCCGATGCGCGGTGTTCTTTGTGTTTTTGCGTGCATGATGTTCTGTCATGCTTTTGGTCGCCTATACACCACGCGTGGAGAAGTGACAATTGTCGACCGTCGCTCACTTCGTTCAATTACATTAAAATGGCTTTTTAGTATTTTCCTAACTTTTGGAATGTTGCTTGGGAAAGTTATTACCATGTTTTTCTTCCTCTTCTGATTGAAGCATTTGTGTTCTTGTAACAGTTGGTGACGGTTGAGATGTGCCTCTTGCGTGACTGTGTCATGAATGATAGAAGACGGCTAGTGCTCCCTTACAGGTACGTCACTCATGCGCGTAGTGCTTTTGCGGAAGTCGTCCGCGCGGGAGCAGATTCTTTTGAACCTGTGTGCTTGTGAACAAGGAACACTGATTTTACAGTGACGCAAGGTTGACATTTCCGCGGGATTCGTGTATACGCTAGTAACCAGCTTGCCGTCCTTTATTCGAATGTGCACATTGAGGAATTTTGTTTCCGCATGAGCATATGGGTGCGTTAATAGAATGTTCAGATGTGCTTGGTGGAAAGCATCCATGAGTTTGCTAACGTCGTTTTCGGACCCTGTACAAATAATGAAGATGTCATGTAGGTACTGCTTCTAGAGAAATGGTCTGATATCATCTTGGGATACAAAACTGGACGCGATATGGTGCGTGCAAGTGTTAGCGTAGTTTGGTTTCATTCTTGTGGCCATTGCGATGTCTCTTAATTGAAAGAATTGCCGACAGTTACACCCAAACCTCTTTAATTCTAGAACAAGCCTTGTTAAAATTTCGATTACTTTTCGGGTTGGATATTATGTATGGTTATGGATGTGCCATGATTCTACAAGGGCGCATATGCCATGATCATTTGTGATCTACGTGTAAATTGAACTAACATCCAATGTGATGAAAAATGCCCCATCTGGGAGCTTTATGTTAGCGGTTTCCAAAAGAAAGTGATTTCTGTCGTGCAAGTAGGATTGGTGTGTAAGCGGTATGTTTCCTATTGGCGAGTCAACGTAACTGGATATTAGTTCGATAAGTGTTCCCGTGTGAAATATGATAGGCCGGCCAGTGTTGTGCTCCTCGCGTATTTTGGGAATCATGTAGAAACATACCGGCATCGGTTGAACTGCAGCGAGCAAGCTACGGACCTTAAGGTAAATCACGCGCTCCTGAGTGAATTCTTGCAAGGCCGCCATGATTATTTCTTTCTGTTGTGTGGTAAGGTTCGAATAAAGGCACTTGTAAAATTTTTTAGTTTTTTAGTTGTCGGTACCCTTACTCAATGTAGTTCAATTTGCTTAAAACTGGACCATCCTATCTACAACCTCCAACCATGGGCAGTGCTGGGCATTGACGAAGATGCCAATGTACCCCTAATCGCAAATGGAGATAGTAATCTAGTAGACGACGCTAGGAGAGCTTCCCTGAGGAAAAGGATCCTTCACTTTTCACGCTTTCCTGCCAACGCATACGCCATGAGTACCTTATCGTTTTTTTTTTTTTGAAAACGTTTCTCACACTTTCTAAAAACAGTGGCTACAGATTTGTCCGCACCTCATATATCCAAACATACGGATAGACGTAGCAGGAACGCAGCAAAACTATTACATTTTCTAGACCCTCCCATATCCTCGCCCTCAATGCATCCGTTTTCATAAAGATAAATATGCTTCCAGCTATCACTGCGAGAAAAAGCGAGTGTCCATACCGTGAAGTTTTGCAGGCGCAATTCCACGTTTATGTAATTGGATGCAGTAAATGGATAACGAGTCTACGCAAGATCGCCACATGATAAACAGTTTTGTAACCTGTTTTACGAATTTGTACGAGTAGTACCTTGTGCGTGAGTAGCACCTCTGAAATTTCTTTCTATCCTTTACGGATATATTTCTTTCTCGATCATGGTTAACAAACCCTCGCCACACGGTCTGAACAGCAAAGCATTCCCGTCTTCAAAGCATACGTGGCATACATACTTGGAAGGCCCAGTGTTAGTGTCACATTCATCACGGCGCAGGTGTAGTTGTCGTTGGCGTAGATTATGAGCTCATAACCCTCTTTAAGGCCGCCTGTGTATGGGAAAGGACGCAAACAGAAACAATCAAATTTTATATAAGAATACAGCTGAAAATGCCCTAGCAATGCTTCCCGGTTTTATCCCCGTTTTGACAAGCATGACTAATTATGTACCGAGCAGCCACAGTGCCATATCTATCTCAGCAACATCCAAATGCTCTAGAAAACAATATTAGTATCACGTCACCGTAATTATGCACTGTGCGCTTGTCAAGTAAACCAATCAACAGTGAATGTTCCTTGACCATTAGCCAGAATATACTGGCGAGAAACCTGTTGCTCAGAAATCACCGAGAAATCTTTAATTCCCATTCCCCATCCCTATACAGAGTTATACAGAGCTAGCCAGCGGTTATGTGCGCGCCGGCAAAAAACTAAACTTTTTTAATAAAGAGCCTATCTCTCTCGCAGAGAACATATCCTATTGCGCAGTCACCGCTTCAGACAAAAGCCAGCAGCTCGCTCGCTGGAGTCTAGAAAAACTTTCGACTGTGCGGTGTAGAACTTCTTTCTGTGGAACTTGCATCTGCTATATAAAGTGGCCAAAATGAACATACGGAACCAAGTGCTAACCCCCGTATGCTATGTTAAAGTAAATAACCTATGGTAACACAGTGCATAATTCAGTATATAGATATGCATCCTTATCATCTACTATTGCAGATACTTACCACTTGCGAATTTTCGCATCGCTGTTTTGTTCAACTGTCACACTGTTTTTCTGAACGTTGGCGGAACTAATTGCGCACACTAGATTCGATTGAACAGTACGCTTGAACCAAAATGTCTTATTCAGCAAAGGAGTACGCTGAATTCCGAAACAGCGTCTAACCCAATAAGATATTGCGCTAAAAAGAAATGCAGGTAGCACATACTTTTTAAAGCACCCTTGTTGATAGGTGGGAATTTTCGCACACATTTGCGACGCAAGTGCAGAGTTATTTTGTCAATACGTGTATAAAACAACAGCTTTGTCAGCTAAAAATTCACCAATATTTCCAATTACAGAGAGCTTTCAACATAAAAAATTAGGAGAGATATTTGATACTGTACCTGCACAAAACCGAAAGAAAAGCAGCACAAAAAAAACGTACAAGCCTAACGTCGTATTATACCGCGTGTTTCAGCGAACACTTTCAAACTAAAAAAATTGCCTGTGGCAGATAGCACAACTCTAGTCAATGAGTTAGTCTCGAAGAGGCGCTCATTACTTGCACAAAAATTGAAATGTGTAATTGACTAATTGAACAACACTAATTATGTTTCTAACCAATTATATCATGGCAAAGACTGCGGCTACAATATCATACTTATCCTGCGTCACTGACATGAGTGAAATAACTGGAGTGAGTTCACTGAACTCACGCCAGTGGACAACACTCGCGCCGATGACCGAATTGCGTGAGGTAGCGAGTATAAGGGACGATATGCTTATGGTACAAACCACAAAATAACTTTATCGTTCTCATCATCATCATCATCATCTTCATCAGCCATCCTATATCATCCCACCTAGATTGATGCCGCCCTCGACGGCGCTTCCCTTCTCTTGGTATCCATTATGTAATTCTAATGGTCCACCGGTGATCCATCCTACGCATTACATGGCCTGCCCAGCTCCATGTTTTCCGCTCAATGTCAATTATAATATCGGCTATCCCCGTTTGTTCTCTGATCCACACCGCTATCTTCCTGTCTCTTAATGTTAGGCGTAACATTTTTCGTTCCATCGCTCTTTGTGCGGTCCTTCAATTCTTTTCGAGCTTCTTTGTTAACCTTCAAGTATCTTCCCCTTATGTTAGCACCGTTACAATGCAATGATTGTACACTTTTCTTTTCAGTGAAAGTGGTAATCTCCCAGTTAGGATTTGGCAATGCCTGCCGTATGCACTCCAACCGAATTTTATTCTTCTGGAAATTTCTTTCTCATGATCAGGGTCTCCCCTGAGTAATTGACCTAGATAAACGTATTCCTTTACAGACTCTAGAGGCTGACTGGTGATCCTAGATTCTTGTTATCTTGCCAGGCTATTTAACGTTATCTTTGTGTTCTGCAGGGAAATCTTCAACTCCACTATTACACTTTCTCAGTTAAGGTCCTGAATCAATTGCTGTAATTCGTCCACATTGTTGCTGAATAGGATACTGTCATCTGCAAACGGAACGTTGCTGAGATATTCGCCGTTGATCCTCACTCCTAAGCCTTCCCAGTCTAAGAGCTTGAATACATCTTCTAAGCATGCAGTGAATAGCATTGGAGAGATTGTGTCTCCTTGCCTTACTCCTTTCTTGATAGGTAACTTCCTACTTTCCTTGTGGAGAACCAAGGTTGCTGTGGAATCCTTGTAGATATTTGCCAAGGTATTCACATATGTCTCCTGTACTCCTTGATTACGCAATACCTCTATGACTGCTGGTATCTCTACTGAATGAAATGCTTTTTCATAATCTATGAAAGCCATATAGGGATGTTGATTGTACTCCGCAGATTTCCCTATTACCTGATTGATGACATGGATATGATCCATCGTAGAATATCCCTTCCTGAAGCCAGCGTGTTCTCTTGGTTGGCTGAAGTCAACTGTTGCCCTGATTCTATTCAAAAGTGTCTTCGTGAATATTTATACAATGCTGATACCAAGCTAATGGTCTACATACTTCAATTCTTTAACGACTCCCTTCTTATCGATGAGTCTAATGTTGGCGTCCTTCCAGCTTTCTGGTAGTCGTGAGGGATTGCGTATAAAGGGCCGCAAGCTTTTGGAGCAAGAGATATTCTCCATATTTTATTAAATCGACAGTTATTACATCTTCTCCAGCATCTTTTCACCTGGTCATGTATTTCAAAGCCTTTCTAACTTAATCGCTAGTTATAGAAAGAGCATCTGTATCCTCTTCGTCACTATACTTCGAATGAAAGTAGCTTGGCTGCTCTGGGGACTGTACAGGTCAGTATCGAATTCTTGCGCTGCTTTTACTATGTCATCGAAAATGCTGATGATATTACCCTGCTTACCTTTCAGTGCATACATTTTGCCTTGTCCTATGCCAAGTTTTCTTCTCACTGATTTCATGCTGCGTCCATAATTTACTGCTTCCTCAATCTTTTCCACGTTATAATTTCGGATATCCCTTACTTTCTTCTTGTTGATCAGTTTCGACAGTTCAGTGAATTCTGTCTTATCTCTCGAGTTTGACACTTTCATGTGTTGCCGTTTCTTTATTAGGTGCTTGGTTACTTGCGAGAGCTTACCTACTGGTTGCCTTGGTGCCTCACCTCCCACTTCAATTGCTGCTTCTGAGATCAGCCTAGTTACCGTTTCATTTATTACTTCTATGTTGTTTTCATCTTCCGGTTCTAAAGCTGCATATTTATTTACGAGCCCCAGCCTGAATTGGTCTGCTTTTACCCTTACTGCGTCGAGGTTGGCCTGTTTCTTCTTGACTAATTTTATTCTTTCTGTCTTCAATTTGGGAAAAATCCTAGACTTCACTAACCTATGGTCACTGCACTTTACCCTACGTAACACATAATGAAATTAGAGTGTATTTATGTTACTCTTCTAATCTTATTTCCCTGTGGCAGCCCTATTGCCATCTCCTCTAAGATAACGCAAAGCAAGGCTCACGCTGAAGAAATAGACGCGCCCAGGAAGACGTGGCAGAAGCCGTTGAACTGTCTATCCTGGGAGCCCATACTAGAGCACTGCACGGGCTCGGGCTTACCCGAAAGCCCGGGCCGGGTAGGGCAGTTTTGTCATGGGCTCCGGTCGGGCTCGGGCACGGCATGTGCTTTTTGACCCAAGCCCGGGCCGGGCTTGGGTATTTTGACGCGGACCCGGGCTGGGCTCGGACTTTCTGGTGGTGTGCATGTAACGTGCAGCGAGTTACCCTCGCGCGTCTCGACCCTGAAAAACCTGTTGCCCCGGCGCAGCTGGAAGCTAGCTGTGCTACTCCTGTGTACTTCCTTTTTCTTCTTCCTTCGTATTTTGCGCTGTTTGAACAAAATTTAAAATTCCAAAAAGACCGAAGTCTCCTCAAACCAAAAATTACCACTGTATTCCTTACCTAAATCAATGCAAATAATGCTTTCAGCGCGGTGCAAGCGCGTTCACGACTTGCTTATTCTTCAAAGGCGAATTGGTAAAACGATGACTGGTAAGATAAGATAATTCGTCACGCGGCTGAAATATGTCACTGCGTCCATCCATGATTGCACGCAAGTTCTCAACCGGCCGCCTAGAGGCTAGCAGCAGCGCATTACGCTGCACCATGGAGGAACCGGAAGCTTTCTTTCTCCATTTACTACATCCATGCGCTGCGCTCACGACCGGTCGTGGCTGCGCGTCGGCTATTGACCCTTTTCGCGGAGCAGGTTGTTTTAGAAAAACGAGATGGCGGTCACGGTGGCGCGCCATACGCCTCCTCAGCGACCGCGCACTAATACGAAACCATTACCGCTTCTACCTTGCTTCTGTGCGATCAGCTGTCGGACATGCAACTGAGTTTTCGCTAACGCACTATGCTACGCTCATGCTAGATTGAATCATGTGGATTGAAGACGTGTGCAGTAGTCGGTTTCAAAAATAGTGACTGGCATGTTAAGGAATGGAATGAATCTGTGTGGCCAAGTTCGCGAACCGCTCCTGCAACTTTCCTAACGCGTTACCGGCACTTCCGAGATGTACGGCTTTCCCCGAGGGTACAGAAATTTGCTCATCCGCCAGCCATGTATCGCTAACGTACAAAGAAAGGGCTTCATCCCCAGAACGTCGGCAAGAGTGAGTACCACTAGTTAAACAATGACAAAGGGAGTAGCACCGCTTCCTGTCGCAGTATGTTTCGCGCACGTTATCTGTACACATCTGTCCCAAATGGTAAGAAAACTTACGCCCACTCTATCGCCGACGTATCAAGAATAAGTGAATGGGCGCACAGTTGAATATAAGCGCACTGTATACGCACAATAAATTATGGACTACAGCGATAGCGCACAAATTAATGGTCGAAGCTGAATGTTTCGTGACGCTCCACAAGAGTAAGCGAGTTTCTAGCTGTAATATATATATTTTATACAAGGTATTACACTGTACAAAAGAGCTACGTTTCAAGCCTTGTGCGCAGGAAGAAGAAATCTATCGGAACTGAGCCCACCCGTGAGCGATTAGGCAGAAAATAGTCAGATAGTGGCCGCACCAAGGAACTTCACTGAGTCAGAACTCACAAGCCACTGCTTCAAAATATTTGCCGAATAAAGAACAAATAGCAAAGCACACTAATCCTGACTGATTTCATGAGCGGAATGTTTGGATAGCTTAGAATACATATTTAGCCGCGCTTTTAGAACAAGCACCATATACGCTGCTTGCGCCGTTTGGACATAGCTTAATCAGCTCTGAAAGCGCTTTTGCATGTTCCCTGATGCTGTGATCAAAGCTTCGTGTCGTCCACCGAGTCACCGTCTACGATATCTCCGAAAACAAAGGTTTTATAAGTCGCGCCGGCGTCATACACTTCAATTGTAAACAAGGAGGCAACGGAGGCAGCTGGGGGAAGCAATGGACGCGTCACCACGTGATCAAACATGGCAGCGCCCACGGGATAGCCGCGAAAAGGGTCAATAGTGTACTAGAATACTGTTGAGTGGGACGAACGGCTGGGGCGGCGCATGCTTTGCAGTGAGGCGCCCGACGTGGAAAAATACTTGGTGGCGCTGCGAAAGAAGTGGATTGGCCGCATCAAGGTCGCGCCGTTGGAAACTGCTGGCGATACTGCTCGGCAGGGTCATTCGTACTACTTCACGCGCTGGTATTTGCGTTCAGACCACTGGAATGGTGTCCATAATTGTATATGACATGTGTTTATGCCTTAAGAATAAATTCCTTTCATTCTCTTCTTTATTTTATTTTTTTGATGCCGCTCGGTGATCTTTATCGGTCTCCGGCAGGGTTCGGGCCGGTTTCGAGCCGGGCTCGGGCCGGGCTCGGGCCTAAGGTAAAGGGGTGGCGGGCCGGGCGGGTAACGTAGATTATTTCCGGGCCCCGGGCCGACCCGGGTCTCCTCATAAATTTTTTGGTCGGGCTCGGGCGGGCCGCCCAACGTAAAAACGGGCCCGGGCCAGGCCCGGGCTGAAAAAATCGGCCCGTGCAGTGCTCTAGCCTATACCCAGCTACAGAACATTGTAACAGGGACGCACCCTGCGACGATCACTTTCGGTGATAATATGACCTCAGCCACCAGCCGCACGCTCATAGGCTCATTGATCCAACGTGGTTGAGCTGATTGGCTGGTTGAACATACGTCATGCGAAGGCGATAGTATCGCCGAAAGCGATCGTCCTATAATACGTCTCCTGCTCGTCTGCCCAATGGCAACCTCACCCGTCGGCAGCGTGGGGCTCCTGCCTGACGACCCTTTGCTGTGCTGCATGCTCAAACTACCGCTGTTTTCAGAGTTCTGACCGATACGTCCGACAACCTAGTCTTTAAAGCCGGAGGCAGGATTTTACCTCAGTGGCACTACGTCGTACTAAAATCGGTAACACCACCGTAGCTGATAATTCCTCCTGATAAGTTCTGTGATGTTCTGTGTCCTGGTATCAATACTTATGACAAGTTCCTAGCCTTCTTGCCAGCCCTGCTTGTACTGACAATGCCACTTCCCAAGCTCGCTGACCTGAAGCTAAGACGCTACGCAATCTCTCGCCCCCTCCCCCCCCCTCTCCTAAAAATAGAATCGCTCAAGCTTGGCCACTCCGGGAAAACACTACTACAGCATCTCCACGACAGTTTTCGGCACATGCTTAATCAAAAGTCACTCCTGACTTCACGTGTCCTACAGGTGGAGCTGTAATCCGCTTTCCTTCGTAGCTGCTTTCGATGTGTAATCATGGCCTGTGTTGAAGTCAGAACAGCGGCTACTGCCAGTTCTATATAAAACACGATGACATTGCAGGCGCGCAGAACATTTCCAACAGTGTCCTTGGTCTCTCATAGCCTGCCACTCCATGCGACATTTCTCGTACCTTAATCCATGTACATCTAATTTCGCTTGTGTTAAGAACATTCTTTCCCTACACAGCGTCTCCACTCCGTGAAACGAAGACATCCTAAGCTAAACATTGCCTGTTCTGTAATAGGCTACTTGCTGTGTTTATCTAAATCGAGAAGGGGGCTAACAGATGTAGTAGCTCATCATAATCATCATCATCATGTATAAAAGTTTCAAACAGGGATAAGGGGCCTCAGAAAGGCTGGCATCCTTTCTGAGTGAGGCACCATATCCATGTTTAAAGCTCTTTACATCTCTCGTTATAGGCACTCTTGATAGCTCAGCAATTGACGCGCCACTTTTTAACACGAAAGTGTTTTATGCCGGGGTCCACCAAGACTTCACTGACGTATTTCCGTCACGGAAATACGTCAGTGAAGTGAAGAAACATTTTCCGTCACGGAAAATGTTTCTATGACGTATTTCCGTCACGGAAATACGTCATAGAACATAATACAAAGAAAGAAACCAGAAGAAAAAGTTCCACAAACATGCAAAATTTGGAAATCGAACCCACGACCTCTCGGTCCGCGACGATAGATCGCCGAGCGTTTAACCCATTGCGCCACAAACGCATTTGCAGAGAGCTACACAGACGCGCCTTATATATCTAACACTCCTCCGTGTACCCGCGCTCTTGCTCGGGGCGGTGCCGCCGCCTACGAGCAGAAAAGAGAAGTACTGCATTATGACACTAACGCGCACCGACAGTGAACGCTTCGGTGGTCTCAGCACTAAGACGCCTCGATGCCAGCATTCGAAGGGACGCTGGCATCAAGAATAAGCTCCCTGTATCAAGAAGCACTACCAACGCCACCTAGGTGGCGTTCACCGTACTCAGCACAGCGGAGCGTGGCCTCCGAAATTAGCTCTGAAAATGTTTCTGAAGTTGATCGCGGAGGCTGCAATTACGACGCGCTGTACTTTTTTTTAACGGCGAGTCTGTTTAAGCTATCCGTAAAACCGTGCTGATCGACCGAAAAAACATCACTGAGTGATGAGTCACCTGGGTTGCCTAGCAACAACCTCGCGGAGCGGCGTGTGCTTCGCCTCCTTTCCGTGCCGTGCACATGTTGCCTTGACATGGGACGTTAAGGAGAGGGAAGGAGAGCATGCGCGCGGTACGCGCTATGCTCGGGGAAGAGAAAGAGAAAATGAGAGCGAGAGAGAGAGAAAAAAAAACCGCCCTAGCACTTTGTACAGATGGTTAACCAGCGAAGCTGAAACGGGCGACCCCGGTGTTTAGCAGTTGATTAATCTAGAGCACTGCACGGGCCGATTTCTGCGGCCCGGGCCAGGCCCGGGCCCGTTTTTACATTGGGCGGCCCGCCCGAGCCCGATCAAAACTTTTATGGCAAGACCCGGGCCCGGCCCGGGCCCGGAAATAATCTACGGTACCCGCCCGGCCCGGCCCGCCACCCCTTTACCTTAAGCCCGAGCTCGGCCCGAGCCCGACTCGAAACCGGCCCCAACCCGCCCCGAGATCGAAAAATACATGTTTTTCAGAGTTGATAAGCCCGAGAATAACTCGCAGAAAGCCCGAGCCCGGCCCGGGCCCGCGTCAAAAAAACCCGAGCCGGGCCCGGGTCAAAAAGCACACGCCGTGCCCGAGCCCGGCCCGAGCCCGTGAAAAAACTCCTCTACCCGGCCCGGCCCGGCCCACGGGCCGGGCCGGGCCCGGGCTTTCGGGTAAGCCCGAGCCCGTGCAGTGCTCTAGATTAATCCCGACGCTGTATTGAAGCGTTTCGCAATTATTGCTTACATGTTTGAGTTTCTAGTGGAACGCAAGCGCCAATGGCGGGCGGATGCTGCTAATCACGACGCCGAGCTAACTCGAGATATCGAACGCATGCGACAACGGCGAGCCGAGGAGGTGGCGTTGCGGGCAGAGCAGCGTCAATGTGGCAATGGCGGGAACGCGTTCGCCGGGGCCAACGCCGGCTTTCGGCGGGAGTTTCTCGAGCGGCACTTTGGCTTCGGCTGCGACGAAACGTCCACCTTGAAATCGCGAAGCGGAACGCAAGCGCCAATGGCGGGCGAATGCTGATAACCTTGACGTCGGGCTAACTCGAGATACCGAACACATGCGACCACGGCGAGTCGAGAAGGAGGCGTTGAGGGCAAAGCAGCGTCAACGTGGCAAGGGCGGGAACGCGTTCGCTAACAACGTCACTAACGGTGCTTGGGTACGACGTAGAGAACGATGTAACTGACGGCGCAGCCAATGGAGACGTTTAGCGATACATAGGACGAACTATTTTTCGTTTTGCCTAGCCATTCACAGCGTTCTCTGTAATTGGCCGCATATCTGCTTGCTTCGCTTCCCACCCCTCATGCTCTTCCCCTCCCCTCTGACTCCTCCCATGATGGATGCATAGACAGACAGACAAAGAACTTTATTAAATAGGTCCTGAGAAACCCTGCCCTAGGGCAGAGCTGCGGGCCACTCCCACGTGGGGACGCATAGGCCGAGCATAACCGCCGCATCGTGGGCTCTCTGGACAGCCCAAGTTTGTCGTGACAGTTCTGAGCTCTGAATGGCAGAGCTCCATTCTTCTTCCGTGATGCGATTGGGCCCCTGTAATGAGGGGCATCGCCAGAGCATGTGTTCTAGATTGCTAAAAGCCGCACAGTCGGGGAAAGTAGAGCTAAAAGCCTCTGGAGTGATCGAATGAAAAAGGGCCAGGTTGGGATAGGACTTAGTCTGAAGCATGCGTAAAGTAGACGACAGAGGTCTAGCCAGTTTTCTATGAGGTGGAGGATAAGTCCTCCTACCCAGGTGATAGTGCTTAGTGATTTCGTTGAAAGTAATAAGAGTGTCCCGAAACTCGAGAACCCCGGCCTCTGAGCTCGCCCCTGCTCCCGCGCGGTGGGTTAGTGCGCGCGCTTGGGAGTGGGCGAGGTCATTGAGATTGGGCAAGGAGTCAAGCTGGGGGCTGCGGTGCGCCGGAAACCACGTGATGGTGTGCGTAGAGATTATCTTGTTCTTGAGAATCTTGTGAGCCTCCTCAGCAATGGACCCTGAAGCGAAAGCCCTGACTGCCGATCTCGAATCAGTGAAGATTTGTGTTTTGCTGCTGTCTAGGAGTGCCATAGCAATTGCGACCTGCTCCGCTCTGGATGGAGTTGAGCACGTCAGGGAAGCTGCATTCACTATCTGTCCGTTTTGACCAACGATGGCAGTGGCGAAATTAGACGACTGTCCCTATTGGGCTGCGTCTACAAAACATGCCGAGTGGGGATCGTCTTTGATACTCTTGAGGAGAGCGAGGGCTCTTGCCCTGCGTCTGCCTACGTTGTGTTGAGGATCAACATTACGGGGAAACGGTGCGACTCGTATATTATTCGTTTGATCTTCTGAGATTTGATATTTCCGTTCTTCAATGAGTATAGGGTTGATCCCAAGAACCACCAGGATCTTCTTTCCAGCCGGGGTGCAGGATAGACGGGCCAGTTGGGCCGACTCCTGGGCCTCAATTATCTCGTCTAAAGTGTTATGCACTCCTAGTTGCATAACGAGGTCCGTGCTCGCCCGTAACGGAATGCCTAGTACTCCTTTGATACTCTTTCTGATGAGCGTGTAAGTTTTTTTCTTTTCGGAGTTATACCAATTGTGCATGGCTGCCACATAAACTATGTGGCAGCCACTCATGAGGAAGGCGTGGAATATTCTGAGGAGGTTTTCTTCATGAAGGCATCCACGCCTATTCGACACTCTGTTGATGAGCCTGATCATGTTCTCGGTTTTGGCTGTGAGCTTGTTGAGCGTCGTATTGTTACTGCCATTGGATTCGATGAACATGCCCAGGACCCGAATGGTGTCTACTCTGGGGATGGTACAGCCGCTTTTAGAGTAGAGTTTTATGTCTATTTCAGACAACGGTTTCCAGCCTCCACGTTTGGGACCTCTCCTGACTGGCCTGTAGAGGAGGAGCTCAGACTTGCTCGGGAACCATCTAAGCCCCGTACTTTCCAGGTACATCTCTGTTTTATCTACAGCCTCCTGTAAGCCTAATTAAACATCTCCTTCGCTTCCTCCGGTGCACCAGATTGTTATGTCATCGGCGTAGAGCGTGTGATTGATCCCTTCTATGTTGGACAATAAGGTTAGGAAATTCGCAGGCGCAAGTTGGAATACGCTAGCGCAAGACAGGGGTAATTGGAGATCGCAGGGAGAGGCCTTCGTCCTTCAGTGGACATAAATATAGGCTGCTGCTGCTGCTGCTGATGATGATGATGATGATGATGATGTTGGACAGCCTTTCCGATAGTTTCTTCATGGCAATGTTAAAAAGTAGCGGTGAGACTACCGCTCCTTCTGGCGTGCCTCTGGGGCCCAAACTGAAATTGTCAGACTGGAGGTCACCAATTTTGAGCGTGGCCTTGCGATCCCTGAGGAATGAGCTTATGTATCTGTGGAAGGCTTCTCCCAAATTGAGCTTTGAGATGGAGTTCAGAATGTGCGTATGGGAGACATTGTCAAACGCCTTCTCCAGGTCTAGGCCTAAGATGCCTCATATCTCTTGTGGTATTGTCAATGATTTGACACTTGATAAGCTTCATCACGTCCTGCGGTGAAAAAGCCGGACGAAAGCCGATCATGTTGTAGGGAAACAATCCTTGTTGCTCGATGTGCTTGGAGATGCGGTTGTTTATGACATGTTCCGCCACCTTTTCCCCGCAGGACGTAAGCGAAATGGGCCTGAGGTTTGTGAGACTCGGGGGTCTTCCAGGCTTTGGGATGAGGATGACCGAGGCCATTTTCCAGGACTGCGGGACAACCCCTCGTTCCCATGTTCCATTTATCTCTTCTGTCAACCGTTCTATGGAACCGTCGTCCAGGTTTCTGAGTGTCCGGTTGGGGCTATGTATAGATGGATGCATAGAGGTTCTGCTGAATTCAATTCAAATTTCCCGCGCTTGCCTTGCTCTCGCGCCATCTGTTGGGACAGCTTATTACTATTGGCTTCAAACCGGCTACAGAGCCGCGGCTTGAGTCTCTTGGACACCATTTCTAACGCATTGATGTTTCATTTACTCACTTAAAAAGCAATCCAATATGTACTCTTAATTAAATGAACGCTGCGGAACACGGTTATGTACAGGGTCGTGAACTCTTAGTACGAACACAGCGCCGCGTGGCCGCGCTCCGCGGAGCGCCAGCGCACATGGCGCGGCCGCGCATCGAAGCTAAGCGGCGCAGTCACACAGGGGCTTGGAGGCGGGGCTTCTTGTCGTCTGTTAAGCGCGCGAGCGAGCCGTGTTTGAGCCGCCTGTTGTCTGCTAAAGCACCGCGCGCTCGCGCACTTTAGCAGTGGGGCTTCGTGTCGTCTGTTAAAGCGCGCGAGCGAGCCGTGTTTGAGCCGCCTGTTGTCTGCTAAAGCACCGCGCGCTCGCGCACTTTAGCAGACGACACGAAGCCCCACCTCCAAGCCCCTGCTCGCCTGCTCCGCTTAGCTTCGATGCGCGGCCGCGCCGTGTGCGCTGGCGCTCCGCGGAGCGTGGCCACGCGGCGCCGTGTACGTACTAAGAGTGGACGACCCTGTATATATATTTTGCCTCAAATAGGCCTGAGGTTTCCTTTGCGCGATATAATGTTGACGTGTATGATTCCTTGCCACCAGTGCTAGTAGCTTGGTTGGTTTCGGCCGAGCGGTTGAATCGATTTTGGCCGGATGGTTGAATCGAGTGACAAACCGACAGACTAAGTTTTTCGCGTTCAGGTAGCCCAAGAAAGACTATCGTGTTTAGAAATTGTAGCAGCAACAGCGAGGCAACGCGCAGAGGTGCTGCCGACGCCATCCGCGTTTGCCCGTTTCCCCGCATTAGCGCCGAAACGCGCGTGGTGTCCGTGACTGCAGCAGGCGCCTGTGGCAGCGGCTTAGCAGGTTTCGGCCAGCCACACCCCGGCAAGTGTGGGGATGCAGTTTGTCCGTGACGTCACCGGGGAGAATAAGCTCGGAGCCGCCGCGACGGCGGCAGCGCTCTCGTTGACTCTGTGGCGAGTACATGTACCCTTAGAATGGAACGACCAAAGATCCGGACACCCGAAGAAGAAGCCGCTCATGTTGAAGCGCGTCGCGCGGCCAAGCAATAGTCTGCGCGTCGGCGGCGAGCCGATTCGGAATACTGTGCCTAGCAGCACTTAGAATTTCATAGCAACACTTAGCCAAGCCTAGTAAAACTTGGAAGAAAAGCTAGGTCGATCACCAGCTCCGCTGTTTACTCCAGCCTTGAACACTAGTGCAAGCTGCCCACGTTTTCCTTTTTTTTTTTCTGCAGTTACCTTCCGTGCTCACTCTCTCTGTTATTGTGACGTTGCTTGCAGATGGGCATGTTTGTCCCCAGTGGCGGAGTTACTTGGAACCCCTATTCTCATCAGCTCTAAAACAATGTAGCGTGATGCCCACGCTGTAGAAATAGGCCTTCTAGAAAATGAGAGGCTGCAACACTTGCAATGTATTCTGCTTGTTCTCAAAGGTCGTGCCTCACAGCTGAAACTTCGAATAAATGAAAGCGATACAACCGATCTGGCCATCTAAACCATAACCACCCTTAATCTATCAATTTTCACCGTGGTAAATGCCTTCAAAATGCAAGCATACATATTCCTTTATTTACTCGCCACCGCAGACACAAGAGAATTAAAAAAAGAGTGGTTTAATAATAAGTGAAATAAATATAGTATATCAGACATGAAAAGATATGTGGTTAAAACGCAGTTTATACGTATTTACAAACTCTGAACAGCCTGCATTGCACTTCTAAGGTCATGTAGTAATGCTCTTGCGTTAGTTCCAAAAAAGAATTTTTAACGTCTGTTTACTATTTTAAAACTATTTGGCTATTTTTGATTCACGGTCACTATTTATAATTCACGGTCACGGTAAATAGCCGATTCAAATCGCGTAGCATAAATATTGTGCCCACGTCATCAAAGCCTTTTCAATATAGCCATTCGTCGTTTATGAAGGCGGAAAGCCTTATATGCGTCATCGTTCAGTCGACCTTCCAAGCCCTTGAGCGAAAACCGTGTCGTCGAAGTGAAATTGTACACGATGACGACTAGGTGTAGTAATTCACTTAAATAATACACCAACCCCACATCGTGTCTTTCTTATATACGAACGCTCATGCACCAATTTTGATGGTGTGCGGGTCACCGTCGCCATCGTGTTTAATTACGATACAGTTATTCAGGGACTCCAACCCACGACATCCCGTGAGAGTCGTACCCTCGAGCGTATGTGGGTGTGAAACCCACCACATTTGGCATTAAGGCAGGGTTTATTGAAGCACAGTTAAATAATATAGAGTCATTTAAGCATTACAACCCACGACCTTTGGGGGTGTTGAACCCACCACCTTTCGCGTTAATTAGGGCGAGGTTAGTTAAGCCACAGTTAACTAAGGTAGCGTCAATAAGGGCACTCGTACCCGCGAACTTTGGTCGGTACAAACAAGTAATAAAAAGTAACACTGCATTCGAATGACAATGTCAAATAATTTAAAGTTATTTGAATGAATGAATGAATGTATCTTGAGCGCCCAGGATTTCGCCTTCACCCTCTTTGGCGTGACTGTCAATTTTTTAGAGTACGCTTTGCGTTTTCCCTGAACCTTTTCTGTTTATTTACGCCGTGGGCTGAGCGATGGTGTTGGATAGCTTATCACGTATAGCTTTGGTGTTGCTGCCGCCGTCTTGACCAAATGTTGCTTACCTCATCACAAGGAAAGTATAATCCCCAATTTCCACAGCTTCCATTCGATATGATTTCAGATCAACAAAATACTGGATAATACTTATTTTTTTGTCAGCCAAGGTGGCTGAGTGTTTAGCTAGCAGACTTTATCACCGTTACACTCAGCAAAAGTTGTCATTTCTAATTACTTATGCGTGCATATGAGCTTACTAGAAGAGCGAACTGCTTCCGAAGAAACGCTGAATGGATTTATGCAATGTTCTAGGCACAGAAATGTGAATAGAAGCAGAGTGCCCACCTGGTGCGCCGAATAAAATTGCATAGGGCTCCGATGCTTCTTCAGAAAAAAATGTGCCTTCCACCGGATATCCTGACCTATGGAGAAAGTAACAGTAAGTGATTTCGTTTCCAAGTATATTGTTGGTTGCATCTTACTTGTTTCCATGAAAATACATTGTTCTATTGAAGTTGATCGCTTCTTCTGTCATATTGACCATACGATCCACTTTGCAGGTAATATTAGCATGGATTGTAGAATTGTAGGTCCAAATTGGTTCTTCCGTGCCAAGAAACTGCAAAAGAAAAAAAATATCAGGATGCGCTCTTTAAATTTTGTGGTTATACGTCCCAAAACCACGATATCAATATGAGGCACGACGTAGTGAGGGACTGCGGATTAATTTTGACCACACAGCGTTCTTTAACACGCACCTAATGTACGCTACACCGGCTTTTTTTTTTTGTATTTCACCCCTATCGAAATATGGCAGCCGCACCCGGGATTTTATTCCGCGCCCTCTGGCTTAGTAGTGCAAGGCCGTAACCACTACGCAACCATGGCAGGTGAGGTGCGACGCTCTGAAAACCATAAGAATAGTCCATATTATCGACAAGGAAATAACACATATTCTGTCTCGGAATATAGGTTTACAAATAAATATTCGCACGTGAGTGGATGAAGTGTGATAGGAGTTAAGGCAGAAGACAACGACGTTTTGCCGCCGCGTGAGGCTTGTCTTGAATTATAAGAATTAGAACCCGTAACTTTCATCTGGTAACAGTTTTGGTAGCAGTCCCAGGTGCGGGGTAATTCAGATTACATGGACCCGGAGCAACTCTATGCTTCGCCGCAGTCGGTCCCTCGCCGGATTAGCACTTTCGTTTGCTGTCATCTCCGACGAAGGAGACGCTCAGGGACCGATTCCAGATGGTACGTGGCGATACTACAGAGAACCTTGTGTTTTCGGTGGCAAAGCAGGTGAACATGTGGACGAGTGGCTTCAGCATTACCAACGAGTAAGCAAGTCCAACGACTGAGGCACTGCCCGCCAACTCTCAAACGTCTTCACGCTCACTGACACCGCACTGACATGGTTTAAGTATCACGAAATAATATTAACGCCATGGGAACGTTTTGTCCATAAGTTAAAGAAATGCTTTAGTGATTCATTCACGAAAACGAAACGCGCAGTGCTCACCTCGTCTCAGAGCGCCATTTGAAGTCTTTCCGTTATCACGAAAATACTTCAAATTGTCACTTAATGTGATAGTGATAGGCACTGGATTCCAGCTGCTTAACCAATGACACGAGTGGAACTATCAGAAGGTACAACGGTAGAAAGAGAGGAAAGAACTTTTATTCAATGAGAAAAATAGAATGGAGGAGCTCTAGTCGAGAACCCCACTGGCCTTAGCCGCCCGTCCCACTTGGTCGATCAGCAATTGCTGGTCGGCCAGCTCAGAGCTGGACAGTCGCGCCTCCCACTGCTCCAACGTATGTTGTGATGCCAAATGTGTGTCTTTCTGGTGTAGGGGGTGTGTTTTCACCAGACCCAGGTAATGTGAAAAACGAAAGAGACATAATTTAGTGAGCATCTACCGTTACATGACTTCCGCCACACTAGGGAAGTCATGTAACGGTATATTCTCAATAAAATATGCCTCTTTCGTTTTTCCATGAATTATTTAAACATCCTCACACTCCATCAGACCGAAAAAAGAATGGAATGAAACCTCTAAGTGATGACTACGATATACATTCATTGCTTAGGCTCGCTTCCTGCTTTAATCACTGCGCTTTAGGCGTCATCGTGAAGTAATTTCGGAAACTCCGTGTGTTTCGCAACGCTGCCGCAACACTGTTTTGGAATTGTTATAGTTGGCGTGCTTAGATGTAGCTTTTTCCGCATAAATTGCGTTAAGGCAAAGAAAAGGCATACTCTGATCGGTATGTCCACATCTCAATTTGGCCGCCAGGCATGATACGTTTTTAAAAGTGATGTCACACACAATGATTGCGATAAACGATCACAAAACTCACCAAATACTACCATGACTTGATCCATAGAACTTCTGAGGTACAAGGTAAATCATACTGGAAATCATGCTGGAATCCAACAGGAACCCGAACCGCACCCGAACAGCGAATATTTTTTTAGCAGCGTGAGGTACTAACGCCCCTTTACCACAATATAACAATAAGTTTACAACATCAAAAGGAAACCGTTTCAGGAGCGCGGAGTTAAGAAATCAGCGTAGACATTTGGGCTTGTTGGTGCAACATGCTTGCAGATTGTCTTCTTATAGCGCAAACAAAAAACACACGGACGTAAAAGAAGAACGGACACACACACGCGCGGTAACTTCCAACAGTTAGCACCTGTGTTGTTGGAAGTTAGCGCCTGTGTTTGTCTCCGTTCTTCTATGTCCGTGCGTTTTTGTGTTTTTGCGCTATAAGAAGACAATCTGCAAGCATGTTAAGAAATCTTTTAGGCTAAGCAAAGCGACTCTCCTCCCTCAGGATGAGAAATCCCAGTAGCACCCTGTTGCGACTCGCAAGACTATTTGCTCTGATGGAGAAAAGTGCTGCGAGTGTGCTGAAAACTAAAGACACCAAACCCGAGGATTTTGCTGTTCTGCTCTCTGTTATGGTACGTGAGCTTTTTAGGCACCGAGGGACCTCAATAGCATCGGTGTTTTTGTTGCAACTTCGTTTGGTGAAACTGATGAAACTGAAAAATTTACCGTAAAAGAAGGAAATAGTAGGTCTTCTTATGCCAATTACAAAAAAGATACTTGAGGTAGGCTGTCTGTTGGACTCTGCCGCAATGGGGTCGTTCGCTTTCTGCAACATCTTTTGCGTGCTGCTGAGGGAGCGGGACACTTTATGAAAGGGCATTTGATTCAGTAGAGATACAGGCAGTCATAGAGGCATTGCGTAATCGATGAGTACAGGAGCGTGAATATCTTGGCTAATATCTACAAGGATTGCACAGCAACCTCGGTTCTCCACAAGAAAAGTAGAAAGATAGCTATCAAGAAAGGGGTCAGTCAAGGAGACACAATCTATCCAATGCTATTCACTGCATGCTTAGAAGTATTCAAGTTCTTAGAATGGGAAGGCTTAGGGGTGAAGGTCAACAGCGAATATCTGAGCAACCTTCGGTTTGCAGATGACATTGTCCTATTCAGCAACAACGGGGTCGAATTACAGCAAATGATTGAGGACCTTAACCGAGAAATTGTAGGAGTGTGGTTGAAGATAAATATGCCCAAGACAAAGATGATGTTAAAAACCCTGGCAAGGGAACAAGAATTCAGGATCGCCAGTCAGCCTCTAGAGTCTGTAAAGGAGTACGTTTATCTAGGTCAATTACTCACACGGGATCCTGATCATGAGAAAGAAATTTACAGAAGAATAAATTTGGGTTGGAGTGCATACGGCAGTCATTGCCAAATCCTGACTGGGGGCTTACCACTGCCGTTAAAAAGAACAGTGTACAATTATTGCACTCTACCGGTGCTAACATATGGGGCAGAAACTTCGAGGTTAACAAAGAAGCTCTTGAACAAGTTAAAGACCGCACAAAGAGCGATAGAACGAAAAATGTTAGGCCTAACGTTAAGAGACAGGAAGAGAGCGGTGTGGATCAGAGAGCAAACGGGGATAGCCGATATTCTAGTTGACATTAAGCGGAAAAAATGAAGCTGCGTAAGGGCCATCTAATGCTTAGGATGAATAACCGGTGGAGCATTAGAGCTGCAGAATGGATACCAAGAGAAGGGAAGTGCAGTCCGGGACGGAAAAAATCTAGGTGGGGTGATGAAGTTAGGAAATTTGCAGGTGTGAGTTGGAATCACCTAGCACGAGAAAGGGGTAATTGGAGATCGCAAGGAGAGTCCTTCGTCCTGCAGTGGACATAAATATAGGGTGATGATGATGAGGGAGCGTGGCACTACAGTACAGAAATGACCTCATCAAACACACAAGTAACCTTTATTCACAGGTTACAAAGCTTACATTCCTAACCTATATATATATATATATATATATATATATATATATATATAATGAGCTAGTGGGGATCCTACAATTCAGTCTTGCAATCGAGCTCGCTCCCTATTCAGTCATCGTCATCATTATCATCAACCAAAATCATCCCCTATCATCATTATTATCCTCAAACTTGAGGTTGGGAGGCCTATGCATTTCCTTCGTTCTTATCTCGTGCACCATCCAGGTGCGACACCTGAAACGTCGCTCGCGGCGCTGCTGCTCATGCGAGCGTTGTGAAACGCCTGTTAAACTGCCAAGACGTTGTTCCTGCTTCGAATAAGCGGTCGCCTCGCATGCTGCGTCGAGCTAATATGTCACCCACGCGTATTATAACATCGTTGGAGGCGCTCGAGCGCTACGCAAAAAACTTTCTGTTGGTTTTGTGCTGCGCCCATGTGTCAAAACCACCAATTTTGGAACGAATAGCAATATTCGTATGTCTTTTTTCTGTTTTCACGCTGGTCGGTGGTTAGCAGTAGCCGAATTTTACCGCCAATGCAACAAAGCTAATGAAAATGGCGCGTGGTCTGCTGCAACAATTTGCGGGACGCCTTCGTGACCGAACACGCGTGCTATCACGGGAGAGCCTTCGGTCGTCCGAAGGTGTACATGCAGTGATGGAGCGCCCCGGAAGAACAGCGCTCCTCTTGTCCCGCCAAACTCTCCCTCTGTGGCGGATGTGGGAGAGGGCTTCTGTAGCACGAGCAAAGGACAGCGGTCACCTTGCACGCCGGCGCTCGCTCCTCTGAAAACTACAGTTCATATAACGAATCGACATATATGAATATAATTATAAAATTCCCCTACCGGTACACGGGCGGCACGCGAGGCTTGTCGTACTCTAGAAATTGGGTGTCGCCTTCCCTGGTCTCGGGGTTCGCTGCCCTTCGTTAAGACGGGCTTTTAACGTGGGATCCGCTGCCTGCCGCTGTAACCGAGTCTGGGTTTGGGCTGCCTTGAACGCAGGATGCGCACGGCGAGCGCGAGCCTGCTCCTGGCGACGCTGACCGCGTTTCTCGTCGAAAGCAGCCTGTTCCGCCGCCGACCCAACAACGCGAAGCCTTCCCATCAGTTTGCCGAGCGTGCACTGAAAAAGAGACCCGACTCAAACCACGCGATGCTATTTCCTTCCCTGCCCTTCCTCCGCCGCGCACCTGATTGGGTGCGCTCATCACGTGTTACGGGTGTGCGCGTCACGTGTTTCACCAACGGTCTATTCTTGGCCTTTCCCGCCGTTTTCCTTCACTTGCGCGAGACGGGTTTTTCGGGGTCACACCTACAACGGCACCGACAATTGTGAGGCAATACAAGCTTCACTTGAAAACTGCGCCAAGGATGCAGACAGGGAAAAGAAACAACAGGACGTGCGCTGACTCCAAAATGCAGTGTATTTGAGAAAGGCGGAACACAAACCTTTGAGAAACGCCACCTGGCGGATAGATCACATAAACGGTACATCAAAACAAATTCACTGAATTTCCCCGATGAACTGCTCAATTATTACTAAGCGCGCGAAATGCATTCCGGTCTTTCCAGAAACATGCACTTACTTGTAGTAGAAGCGCTGAGTATCGCACCACTTCTGAAATACCCTCATTTAGAGTGAGTGAGTTTACTTTAGCGTTCCGCTGGGATTTGTAGCGCCTTAATGAAGGAGTGCTTTTGAGGGAAAAATCAAATATATTGCGGCTGTAAATTCTGCCTTTATTGGGGTACGTACAGATCCTGACGCTGGTATAGATCAGATAGTGTCTAATTTAATGCGATATTACACTCATCGGCTTAAATGCCGCAAGTGTGGTTTGTGTGCGGATTTTAACAATGAAGACCCTTTTTTTAGTTTATTTGTTAAACTGCGCAAATAGAAAGCACTTACTAATGCGCTTTATCTGGCAGTTAGTCAGCAACCATTAACATTTCGATTCAAAATCATGATAGTTGGTGAGTGGAGATAATTGTATCTGTAACAATCACTGTATTCAGCAGGATAGTATTGGGCACGAAGGTGACTACTAGAAACAATGGAGCAGCGGTCGTTTTTGCGTCCGAAGTAGAATGACTGAATCACGAGAGACCGTTTCGGCCTAACAGCGCTTGCATGGCTCACGGTGAGCCATCTTTTCGCACAATTTACCAGGAATAACCTTATATTTGTTTCCCAGAAATTTGTCCCTTTTCGTCGGTTATCACTGAAGCATCGACAACAAAAAAGTTGCATCTGGAGGCTCAACCCACAGGTGAGGTATGGATTGATCCCGAGACTCTATCTTGTTTAGGGAAGTGTTTCTGCACTTGGCGTAGAAAGGCATGGTGCTGTGGTGATTATAGCTGGCAGAAGATTTTAACTGTCATCCTGAACGTGTAAAGCTACAGATCCGTAGTCGTGGTGTTGTACGTTAACATTTTGTGCAATATCTCCATTCCCTACGCGTGGGCTATTGTGTATTGGCTGGAGTTTGCTGATTTGAAAAGGTAGACATGTTGCCATGTTCTCTTTAACGGCACGTCGAATAAGGAATGCTTACGGTGGCATAGTACCAGTACCACATCAAATTAGCGCGTTTCTGTGTGTAGCGCACAAATATGACCACTATGAACTCGTAATAGCTTCGTGCTTTATTGTTTCATTTCCTGACGTTCGCTGTAATAAAAGCAATATAAACATCACGTTTTGTCCTCTGTATCATTCAATGCTGAGACACACCACTATCCACTAGTTATCTTCAAGAAACGGATGAGACACTCTTGCTGAAGGACACCTGAACATTGCACGGTGTCGGTATGATCAAACATTTTACGAATATATTTTAGGACAAATCACGTTGCGGCTTAGGGAGAAATAGAAAGGTGGTAGATGTTTGCATCCCAGAGCTAAGCAGGTATGAAGCAGCGTATGAAATAATAAATAATAAATATGATGCCTTGACTGGACCGACGGAGTAGCAGATGTGTGCTGATGTGGTCATTGATACACCATACCAGCAAAGATCTCTTAAGCATCGTGGGAAGGTTTACCTTAAGTGTTTCAGACAGCTAAGCGCTGAACATTTAACCAAAGCGTTGTGATACCGAGCACACTACTTGCCACGCATGACATTTGCGTGAGTCATTGCCGTAGAGCAGAAAGCTAGACAAGGTGCATTAGATGGGTTGAATACTAGTTAGCGTGAAAAATGATGGCAACACGGAAAGAACGACACAGGATGAGCGCTGTACTCGTAGTACCACAGCCCGCGTGTTTTGACATTTTCATGTTTCCGTTGCTTTGCATAATGATTTTAACTATATATTCTGCATATCGCGCATTTTAATGCATTTCTGTCAAAGGGCATGTCCTGTGATTTTGGCACACATATGTTTGCTGTAAAGCTAAGCCACCGGGTTTAACGAGTGCTACGGTTTCGGTAAAGCTCGCGCGTCTGTCCATTTCCGCACAGCATAGTTGCCTTCCAGGCACCATAAACATCAATGTTGTACAAAATAGCCTCAACTACAGCTGATGTTTGCTGATGTCGTGATACCCACTCACCTAAGTTGGCGATAAAGAGATTCATTGAATAGCGGTACAAACTCAGTGTCCCCAGAGTCACGTAGCCAGCGGCACATACCGAGTGGTACATAACCAGTGGTCTTGCGCCACTTATCTTAGACTACAAGATGTTCGGGAGCTGCCAAAGAAAATGGTCGTACACACGACAGACTGGGTTGACTCAGAAAAGAAGGTAAAGTAACCGCTCTAAGCGACTTAAATTGTGTGCCACACGATGAAAAACGTAGCGCGCCCGGTGCCGCAGAAGCAGACACTTTGCAAGTGATCCAACTTAACTGGTCACTCGAGTGCTGGCGGGATACAGCACCCATTGTATAACCCTCACACTCAATAACAACACGTTGGCCCTGTGGTGTTGAGAAATGTGCAAACAACTCGCAGGTTGACCAGCTTCTATTTCTTACCTTTTTAATGTTGTAGGGAACGTCAGGCTTCCTTACGACAATATCAGAAATCGCAGCATCGAGCAGCCCAGTTAAAAGCAGAACTACCGGAAAGGCAAGATGCGCCATAGTGTTCTTTTAAAACTCTACTCAATGAATGCGAGTAATTTCGGTCCTAAATTTAATGTTCCTGAAAACCGAACGCTAATGCGAGCCTTTTATACACCTCGTTATGAATCAGCATGGCTGGCGTGCGCAGTGGAGTTTTGTTTCTTTTTTTCTTCCCTGACATTTACTTCTAGTGACGCAGTTAATCCGTGCTTTCTTATTTCTTAACCATACAAAAAATTAATTCTTAACCATACAAAAAAAATGTGGCTAGAGTGAACGTCGTCATTCGAATGACGTGGCCGCCTCTCGGCGGGAACATTTTTTGCCCCGTATACTTATATATCCTGTAATAGCTGTATTTTGCTCACTACTTTTGGGTACTTTAGGATTACTGAATTTGCGCATACATATTACGCAGATCACGAAGACACCAATGCACCAATATAATGGAATACAGGGCCAGAATTCACGAAACATTCTTACGCTTGAATTGTTCGTAAGAAAGAATTTCAGCCAATTTGGCTGCAAGACATATTATTATTTATTGCTGCCGGCCAATCTCAAAAAACACTTACGAAAGAAAAGCTTTCTGAATGTGCCGCATCTTTGTTGCGGATGATCGCGCATCTTTGTTTTCCTCCCAATGCTCTACAAAAGCTATATTTGCTTTCTCTTGAAAATTCACAATCTGGCAAGAGCGCAACTTTGTTTAGGAATATTTAGTTCAACACAGAAGGTACGTCAAGAAGAAGAAACTCTTTATTTCGGCATACGACAGTATAATGTGGTTGACGGTATCACTGACGACGGCTCTTTGGATTGGTGCTGTCCTCAAGTTTCTCGTTTGTGGCCTAAAATGGAGGTGTTTCGCCGAAGCCGAAAGGGCCCTTGCGGCCAATTTGATTAGCCTCGAGAATTTCAACAAGAAACCGTGGAAATAGTTCCTCTGTGCGTGCAAACGTCCGGCCTGCCTAGTGAGCCTTATCCGCCTTCTTGGAAAGAGCCTATCAAGTGAGCCGGAGGTGAAAAAATGGAAGTGCTTGCTAACGCAATTGATGCTAACCAAAATGCTGTTTTATACATCGAAGCACAAAAGTAACTGTAACGGCCATGTATATTTATTTTTTGACAGATTCCTTTCCTTTCTTTTAGTGACGCCAATACATGTCTCGAGAGGGGCGCAAGAGTCCAGCGGCTTAATGGAACATATAGTATAGTGGAAGCGAGCACATGCTTGTTCATCAAAATTATTTAATCCATCACGTTTTAATACCTGTATATTCTTTACAAGCCTCGCGTAGTTGTTGCAAGCGATTTGCCATGGTAGGCAAAAACTTGGGAAGGCAGCTAAAGAAGCAGTTGCAAAATTACCCAGTCGCATCATTCGAATGTCACCACGCATGACTAGGTCGGTTCATCCGGAGCTGCTTATGGGGGACAGTCAAATTGCTTATTTAGCCTTTTCCAAGAATGCTCATGACTCCATCGTTTTGATGGGAAACAAATGTGTTGCTTTAACTCATCTAAAGGGTATTGTAGACACATATATTCTATTGAGGTGCAATCACTTTGTTAGGTGGCAGAAAATGGTAGTGCTAGCTTACGATAGGAAACAATGCAGCTGTCTCGTCTCATTTCTGCGACAGCCCAAAATGATGTCTACTGACCTTCATCTCCACGCTTATGTGCTAACGTCATTTTCAATTATTCACGCCGAGGCGCTTTGGTTTGTTGAATCTTACTCTTTCATGTATTGCCAATTGAAAACACGTGTGTTTTTTGTGTAAAGGTCCAGCACGAGCAGAGAATTTTTCTAGCCTTCGTTTTTTACGCGAGGTCAGCAGTGCGTCGCGAGAGCCTTCCGTGCACCTTAAGCACAAGGTGTGCAGAGCGCATGTTTGTTCCTTGTAATAAAAGAATCCCCGCCCAAGCACTTTGTACAGATCAACCAGCGAAGCTGAAACGCGCGGCCCCGGTGTTTATCGCTGGAATAATCCCAACAGTACATTCAAGTGTTTCTCAATAATTGGCTACGTCATTGTGTTGCTTAATGAGGTTACAGAAATGTTGGGCTGCGACGGAGAAAACGACGTCACTGACGCTATGCCCGCAGTCCGCCGTTGTCGCATTGCCGATTCCGATTCTTCAAAATTAAACTGCTTCAAAATTAAATTGGTCCTTCACATAAGACAATGAATGGCTCATACGCCCTAAAGCAGTGGCTCTTACCCCGGTAAATGCGGCCTCCCCATTACGACGACAGAAGAGAAGTGAAATTCTACGCTGGAATGATGAGCGCCGCGGCGTCACTGTGGAAGAATACGACGACGACGACAAACGCGGGAGCAGTGGCACGAACGCCACTGCTCCCGCGTTCACAACGAACGAGACGTGGAACAAGACGACGGCGCTCGAGCCATTGCTGATGATGACAGTCTCTGCGTACATGTGACGGCCTAACCAATCGGCAAACCATATACAACTTCAGTGTACAAATGAACCACCACATATTACCTGTGTAAGTAGTCTGCCCTTAAGTACTTCAACACACAGACATGTTCACTTAAAACAGCAGGATCATAACCGGTTTTATAGTCGAGGCGTTACACTTAGCTTCTTGCAAAAACATTGGTGTTAAACATAACGCGTTCATTATTGTGCAAAAAAGATATTCAAATCAGCGAAAGGCTTTCGCGCCTACAAATAAAAATCACGCCTTTCTGCGCCCGCGTGCCGCGATGGTGGTGTTTTCGAACAAGCTGTTTGACAAACCGTTCGCTGTACCTCTACCGCACAACCCTGTACATTGCACAAATCCTCGCTTTGCGGTCTTGGTAGAGTGGCTGTCGTGCGGCAGGGACTAATGATACAAATATGACAAACATGCTAGAGCGTGCATGCCTTTCCCTGGAAAAGCGATAGAATGCACGCAGAAGCGTAAAATTTAGCTCAAGGATTTTTATTATTTTCACAACCAACGTGTGACTTACCAGCTCTTAAGAAACTAGCATACAATAAAGGAAAAGAAGAAAATATGCAGAGGGCAAAGCGTTAAAGAGTAAGATTCAACGAATCAACGTTCTTCGGCGTGAATAATTTAAATTGACGTTAGCGCGTGAGCGTGGTGATGGTAAAGGTCAGGAGACGTCAGCTGGGCCTTCCGCATAAATGAGACGAGACAGCTGCGCTTGATGCGAAAGAAATCAAGATTGTTATTCTTTTTTTCCTTTTGTGCACTCCCATGAGTTTCGATAGCTCCCACCCCGCGAAAAGATTTCTTCGCATCAGTGGAAGCAACTTTCAAGTGTGCAAAGATGTTCTACAGGTTTCCGAACGATTTGTCTATGGTTTGAAAAACAGGAGCGCCTCTTTCCGTCAATTACAGAATAAACTTACATGAGCTTAGCCAGGTTCCAGAAGGATCTAGGAGCGCGTGCACCGAGAAAAACGAAATCTCCTCGGTTGACTGTCGTTTCTTGTTTCTTGCGTTTTATTGATCTCTCAATTCTTTCAGATAATCTCTGTTTCATCTTTCCCACCAAAAGTACGTTATGCTTTGTTCACTTCTCCGCATTTTTTCTATGCTCACTTTATTTTCACCTACGGTACTGTCTTTCAGCCTACGCTTTGCACGTATTAGCCGGTGCAATAGGCCGAGGCTCATTCAGTTAGCTGTATACATAGGTGAACGGCCTATTTTTAACGAATGCTTCAACTGAAGTTGTTGCTGTTTCGTCATTGCTGATTTTATGCTTCGTACAATTTTACAAAAGCTTGCCCACCAAGGCGCTTGTTCTTTGATGTACTTCCATTTGATTTCATCTCCATAGCTTGCTTTTTTGGAGACTTCTTCCTTTACATCTTTAACCATACGATTAATGTCTTTATTGGCCTTCTTGAACGTCCTTGCTATGCCACTTTATATGATGCAACGTAGGCCTCATCCCGCTGTAAATCTTCGAAATGCAAGTAAGAATGCGTCTGTTGGCTTCTTAACAATATTGAGATATACAGCTCATGTGGTAGCACATAGAAATATTGCAGCACACTGTTTTGTAGTGTCTTTCATTGCGTCTTTTATAAGCATCGGGCCCGCGAAACCTCCTCCAATCACTTCTAATGGTTGTCGCTCGTTGACTTCGTCAGCAGGAAGTGCGGCAGTTTCTTGGCCAAAGGGTCTGGCGTCAACTCAATGGCATTTTGGACATCCATGAATTACTGTGTTCGTGAGATGCCTTCGTTGTATTATCCAGTACTTATTTTGAAGCAGTGATAATATGAATCTAATTCCTCCATGCTTTGTGAGTTGATGAACATGGCGTACCAGCATCTTTGTACCAGCCGTCCACTTTGGCAGCACAATAGGATGTCTTTCGTTGTATGGTAATCCGCTTTGAAGTAGGCGACCTTTGTTTTTTGTCAGACCTGGCCCGTCTTCAAATGCTTCCGTGCAACGAAGAAACGTCCTTGTTGTCTTCATGGGAATTATCTGGCTCTGTACGATATCTTCTGGTATGTGTCGTTGTTCTAGATTTATTGGTGTCTCTGCATTCTTGAGTTCCTCAACACTTAGGTATCCGACTCTTTTTACGTATATTTCGGATATACTTGTGAACCCATACTTTGATTCTCATTAATCGTATCTACGTGCCATACTTTTCTGCGCCAATCACTGCCGCAATTGACGTGCATGTTTTAGTCGCATAACATTCACTATTCCCGCTTTATTCTGCTTCGGCTTGCTCTGTAGTTGTTGTTTTTTTATAACAAACCGTTTTGGACCGTGTCACGGTTCTGAGTTTATCAAATGCTCGGCGCTTACAACGGTAGTCATCAAATCAGGTGGGTTTTCTTCACTTTCAACGTATTTAGACTCTGACCGTTCAGCCTTTCTGTTATTTCTTTCGCTCTATTTTCGACAAAGATGTCTTTCTATTTCTTTCTACGTAACCGACTTATAACAATGGTAGAGTCTGTCAAATGTCGTGTGTCGTTTAGTTTCCTCACAAATCCACTTCTGATATATTCAGAGAGGCGTGCAGGTAGCATTGCAGCAGTTAGCTCGAGTCTTCGGAACAACATTTCTTTAATTGGAGCTATTCGTCCTTTTGCGATGGTTATTTCAGCCTATTCTTGGTTTTCGTAGGCATTTATCAAGTAGGCTGTCGTGCCATAAGTACACGGGCTTGCATCGGAAAACAAATGAAGATCCATATGATGAGGCTGGCTTCAATGAATAATATCAAGCCATCTAGGTACGCTGAAGTCTAATTAGTCGTAGCTCTTGAGCCCAGTTCCTCCACGATGGCGTTTCAACTTCTGGCAGTGAGTCGTCCGAAGATGTTCGCTTCCTCCGCATGTGTTGTATTTCTCGCTTAGCTGTCACTGTGAATAGTGTGAAGACGCCCAGCCGATCGGATGTTCTTCCTGCTAGCTGTAACATTTGCCTCTTCGTAATTGGACATCTCGTATCGATGTAATAATTTTTACGTCAAAAGGTGGGAAGTAGAATCTATCTTCCTTCAAATTGCATCTGATTTCAAGAACCCTTATCTGCGTTTAGGTTTTCATGCCTGTGCTTTTCTCTTGTATGCTTATAGTTCCCTGTAATCGAGGCTCATTTGTCTTGAACTCTCCCAGTGTCATTGACGCCTCTTGAAAAATGTCTTGTGAAGTTTTTCGGCTTCTTCTGGTGAATGGGCTTGCGATATCACGTAGACAACGTAAATGGTATTCTTAAGCTGTTTAATCGCTTCCAGAAAGCTATCTTCCGACTTAATTAGGTGGTTTTGCACTGTTGCTGCGCCTAAAGAATGTACCCAGAGCTGTGTCAAATGTTACCGCTGACATTCTCAGGCAAGGTCTTCTATATTCTATATCGCATGTGTTTCTACGAAATATAAGCTACAACGTAAGCATTCGCCTTGCAGCCTTTTTGGCGGCACCCACCGTGGTGGCTTAGTAGCTCTGGCATTGCGCTACGAATAAATACGTTGCTGGATGAAGACGCCGCTGCTGCTGGCGCATTTTGATGAGGGTGACATCCAAATACTCCCGTGTAGCGTGTGCTGGGAGTACAGGAGGAGGAATAAACTTTATTTAGAGAAATGAGCAGATGCTGAAATCGTCCGAGGTAGTAAAAAAAACAAGTGCTCAAATTTGATCTGGAGTCCCGCAGCATGTTATGCCTCGGGATCAGATTATGGCTTTGGCCCATAAAAGCCCAAAATGAAATTATATACTTATTTATTTTTTCCCAGATTCCTTCTTTCAGTGAGGCCAATTCATGGCTCGAGTTTGGCGCTCGAATGGACTAGCTTATTGGAACACACGGTATAGCGGAAGTGAGCACATGGTCGTTCATCGAATTACAATATTATGTCACGTTATAATACCTATATGTGCATTAGCTGCTTCACGTAGTTGTTGCAAGTGTCTTAGCATGGTAGGCAGAACGTGGCGTGGCAGCTAAAAGAGCCACTTGCAAAATTACCGAGTTAGAACAGTCTTCCGATTCGAATGTAACCACGCATGACTAGGTCGCCTTTTCTGCAGGTGCTTATTTAGGGGTAGTTAAATTGCATATTTTGCCTTTTTATGAATGTCCGTGACTCCGTCGCTTTGGTGGACACCAATTGTGCTGCTTGAATTCATATAAATGGTCTTGTAGAATCGGAGACCATTGCCACCCTTCCCGACAGGTTGATTCTAGTGAGGTGCAATCAGCTTTGCTAGCTGGCAGAAAACGGTAGTGCTAGCGTATGACAGAAAGCAATTGAATAGTCTGTCTGCCACTTAAAACCACGAGTTTGTTTCGACCAGGTTGACCACACGCAAGGTATTTTTCTAGGCTTAATTCTTTACGCGAGCCCGGCAGTGCATCGCGAGAGCCGCTCAAATAAACGGCCTTGATGAAACACGAGGTCTATGGTAATCAGCGCATGTTTGCTCCTTGTAATAAAAAAATATAAACCACAATCATATTAACTGTGTAAATACAGTCTGCCACTAAATACCTCAGTGCACAGACTTGTTAACTTTAGACAGGGTGATAATAAACGGTTTTATAGTTGACGCGTTACACTTAGGTTCTTGCAAAGACATTGGTTTTAAACATAACGCTTTTGTTCAATTCGCAAAAGAGGTATTCAAATGAGCGAAATGTTTTCGCACGTGAAAATAAACAGGACGCCTCTCTGCGCCTGCGTGCTGCAATGGTGGCGCTTTCAGACGAGCTCATTGAGAAACTGTTCGCTGTACCTCTACTGCACCGCCGTGCGCAGCTCGTCGTATTTGCGGTCTTGATGCAGCGGCTGTCGTGCGGCAGTGACTAATGGTAGAAATATGACTCGCATGCATGCGCGTGCGTACATGGCCCCCGAAAAGCGGTAGAATCCACGTAGTAGCATAACATTTAACTCAAGGGTTTCATTGCTTTCACAGCCAACTTTCGACTTGCCAGCTCTTAAAAAAGAAGAAAACAATAAAGGAAAAGAAGATGTAGAGGGCAATGCCTTAGCGAGTAAGATTCAATGAACCAATGCACGTCGGTGTGATTCATTGAAAAGGACGTTAGCGCTTACGCGTCATAAAGGTCAGTAGACGTCTTCTGGGACCTCATTGCTATGTCATACTAGCGCAGTTATGATGATACACATCACACACCCATTTTCGAAGAGAAATCACGGCGAAATTCGTGACATGCAGAGCTCATGGCATTCCTCGCTCGACTCAAACTAGAGAAAAACATAAATATTTTGCGGTGGCTGTTGATAGGCGTTGTAACGCTGCGCACTCCTGTATACGATATGCATGTCTCGTACACATACGACATTCTCGACTGTTCTCACGCTTCGCTTCATCTGTTGTCGTTTTGTACGTGTAGAGCCTGCACATAATGACGAACGTCGAAAATATGTGCTGTCTTCATATATACGATGTGCACGCGATATGCGATCCGATATGACATGTGCAAGAGCACTCGACCGTCGCACATTAGTCACCTGGCGTAGTTTCTGCAGGCGTCTTTGTCTGTCCACGCAAACTTGGGTAGGGCAGACAAAGAACCGACTAATTAGAGCAGTTTCCCAACGCTAGCTCCGGCACAGTAAATTCACAATATTTATACCGCTGCTTGTACAGGACAGCCTAAGAAATCGTCAGTTATATTAGTTTTCGCGATCGCGTTGATTTGGTGCAAAACAGTGAAACCATGTAACCTTTTCAAGAGCATTATTGCAAAATAGGACATTTTTCCTTTGGACTCATGGCGTTCAATGAGATGTGCCTACCTCTCCACGCTGACATAGAATCAGGTGGTGCAACAAGATGACAGACAATATTAACACACCAATTCAACCATGTCCGTTTGTTTTCTACTCGTCTCAGCCTAGCCTTTTACCAGCTTCCTTCTTCACGCGAGGAAAGCACCTGTCCTGCCCACTTTCAGTCCACAAAATTTACATTGCTCAGTAAAAAATAAAAAAATTATACAACGCTCGTGCCGCAAGTATGATTCCAAGGAACCTCATTATATGGCGCGCTACATTTTACTCAAGTTTCCACTCACCTAAACACAGTTTTGTGAATGAATGTATGCTCTTCGTAATCACGTAATAATTTATTCTCGCAACAAGACATGAAGGAACGCAGGTCCAACGCCGATTTTCGAAGCTTGTGAAGCAAATCTCTCGTAAAGCCGTTGATGAAATGCTTTAAATTTGCCCGTTTTATTCGTGCTTGATTGGCATAAGGGGAACGGGCGCGCGCTCTTGTAATATCACGCACCCGTGCTGCCCAATGAAAAAATGGTGATATTGGCCTGTATTCCCTAACGTCATTCAATTTCTTTGAAGTATACCACCTTCTCCTAGGCCAATCCCTAGTTGTGCCTATGTACCTCAGGGTTTAAATCATCATCATCAATAGCACGCATTGGTGATCTCAAAGAGCTAATTTGTGTTGTCACCATAGAAGTGTACCTGCGATCGAGGCCTAATAATTAGAACGTCAGGGGCATGTGCTGGGGATTGGGGACGTAACTTTGTTTAAGTATGAAATATGCAGTAAGAGAGCAGTAGTATTGAACCAGCGCCCATGGTCAGCACAGCCAAGGAGGATTCGCAAAGGAACTTGATTAGATTCTTCTCGGGTATTTTTGAAGCACAGATGGCTGTTAATATAAGACGACATGGTATTGACACGTATACATGTTTATCTTTCGCCGATGGCCGCTTTCCACCGGCTAACAAATGTTAAACGTTATCGCTCGGCGCAGGACGCGCCTGTATCGGAAGTTTCTAGAACGTTATCGATGCTTCTTTCCGTTGCCTGTTTTCACCGACGCTTCTGTTATCTGATTGTATGAGCGACGCGAATTGTCTAGAACTTTCTGGAAGACACGCGCGTACCAGGGATTATTCTGGAACCTTCGATGACTGAGGTATAAAAGCCGACGCATTTTGCCGCTGATCAGATTTCGACGACCGCCGACTGTGTTCGCCGCTTTCGTTGTGCTTCGAGTGTAGCTTGCTTTTGTGGGCACAGGTTCGCCCAATAAACAACCAGTTTCGTCATACACAGTTTTACTATTGTTTACTTCAGCGTCACTACTACGTGGCAATAGCGTCATTACAACGATGTAATAATACTCAAGTAGAAGTGGGCATACTGCAGGTTATCAAAAAAGTTGACAGTCACTTTAGCATACGCTACAAAAGCAGGCCATATTGCTGGCAACTTGGGTCACGGGGTAGTCCATGGTGTAATGGGTAGAGGGAGAATCAGTTGCTGTTCTGAGGAAATCCACTTCCAAAGAAACCTCCGCACCAACATTAGTTACAACATATGTGACACTGGTATTTGTGCTGCTCTTCAGTCAACCTCTTTCGTACCATCTTCAGTGAGTGTGAGTGAAACAACTTTATTTAGACCAGCGGATTGAAGCCTGGGCCTAGGCCGCCCCAGGGGCGGTAGAGAGACCCTGTCTCCCGGCCGCCTCTAGAGCTCGCTGGATGGCCCATAGTTGATCTTGCAGATCTTAGCTCATCAGCGCGGCTTTCCACCGTGCCCCAAGCTGTCCTGGGGAGACTGCATATTCATCCTGAACATGTGCGCAAACCCATAGAATGTGTTCTAGGGTGGCGTGTTCTGTCCTACATAATTTGCAAAAGTCATCTGGGTATAGTTCGGGGTAGATGTGATGTATAGGTGCACCGGGTTGGGGAAGGTTCTAGTTTGAAGTCGCCTCCAGTCAACCGCTTGAAATCTGTCTAATTTGGAGCTAGGAGGTGGGAATATGCACCTAGACTTTTAGTGGAAGCGGGTGACGTCGCAGAATCTGAACATTATGTCCTTCTCCTTCCAGGTCTCCCTTCCCGTTCCTTCGGAGGAAGCTTCTTCGCGAGCGCGGTAAATGAGACCTCGCGCGACGCGGTGGGCTTTCGCGTTAAGGTGGGGAGCGAGGGACTCACAGGAGGTGTGGACTGGGAACCAAATGATGTATCTGTCTTCGAATTCCTCTGATGATATGAACTGTGTTTTCCCGTGGAGTATGCTAGCGGCCTCAGGCGATATTCTTCCTCGCGCATAGTTTCTGATGGCTGACTGCGAGTCGCTGATGACGTATCTATATTTGGGGGAAATTAAGGCCTGAGCGATAGCTACTTCTTCTGCAATTTCACCATCTTGTGTCAATATCTTTTTCACTCTTGATATATGTGCAGTTCTTCAATTAACCTATTTGGTGCCAGTTTCGGTAACAGGGTATGTACCACTGGGTATGTGTAGCCCTTCAATGAGCTACTTTGACGCGAACTTGATTTCCTGGGATTGTGCCGCACTTCAACGACAAAGGAAATCCTTTAAAATTACGACGTTGTTTGACGGAAACAATGCCGTGCCCTACGCATTCAAACAATCTTGTCTGAACGCGTGCTTCGCAGAGGCATGGCTAATGACCCATGGTGTCACAGCGAAGCGCAAGAGAGGAACCCGGCATCATACATGAGTAATACGTGACTTGTTTCAGTGGTGGCGATATGGCCTGTAGCTATATTCCTTCAATGCTGATCGCATAAACTTGGAAATTCATCGTGGGATAGGTTTCGCCGCAATTTTCGCAGACAATGCACAGTTGATGCTGCTGAGGTCTTGAACGACGTGCGTACGACGTGCGTACTCCTACAAGGCTTCATGCATTTTGGTTGCTTTGGCTATCGGCGTATCTCTACAAAAAGAAAATAGAGGGGCGTCCGGTCCGGTAATTTAGCTTGCCATGACATGGGGCAATGGCATGCCTTTCAATTCACTGCTGCACGGAAAGTAAGTTTATCCAGGCACCAGCTTGTCTACCGCAGTAAGATGGCGCGCGCTTGTGATGAAACCAAAGTTTCCACATATGGTGAAAGGTGAGAGAGAAAAAGAAGTTTATGAAAAAATACATATGTACATTTATTAAAAGGCCACCCCACTGGTGAAATGAGAGATCACCTTAAAAATTATGCAGTGATTTCCTCGGTACGCAGAGAAACAGTGTTCTGTGCAAGACTGCAACACCCATACGGCCGCATTTATCTGTGCCACTTTCGGTGGCAGAAATATATTCTCCATTCGAAGCGTCAATTGAGTAGAATTGCGGGACATGTACTTCACGAAGTATTCTCTTTACGCCCAGAGGGTGCCACTCCCCATGAACGTCGGCATTTTGAAGTCAGAGAAGCGCCGAGCAATATTACTTTTGAAGACAGCCTCAAGAACCTAAATCAAAATATATGGGTCACTTAAGTGCATAAATATATGTAGCATAAAAGCACGGAGAAGGCATCAAAGAAAAGGTCAAGAAAGTTAGCAACCGAGTCCTGGGCACGAAAAACTGTAACTTGACAAACAGGAGTCATCAGAAAGAAAGTAAAATTAAAAGACACGTTAAATTGGATGCAAAGAAAGAACGAAAAAAGGCCATCGAGATTCACACATTGCAAGAAAGGAGCAAGGAGGGAAAATCTGTAGTATCAAATGTCACATGATACACGGTCACAACGATAGTTTAGACCTGACTTTTTGCCTAGGACCAAAACACACCGCAGGAGATTTTCGCAACAGGATAAGGCATTTGTATGCTGAAGCAAACATCCGGAGCTGGCTCAGCAGATCTTACAGGAAAACCAAAAAAAGGGGCCAAAGCTTGCCACCGTCAAAACGACTTATGAGGCGTGTACTGCAGCGCGGATTGCTCTTTGACGCTTCCCTAAGAATCAATGCCATTAAGCGCTGCCACCGTGAAGTATGTGCGTGGCTTCCGAAATGCGCGTGGTGCGCCGATGCCTACGAACGCTGATAAACGCGTCATGTGGTAACCAGGTTCCTCTCTCGCGCTTCTTTTGGAGACGCGCTGCACCATCCAGCGACAGAGCCGAGATTTCCGCGCGTGCCCTCCTAGACAGGATGCGTATCCCGTGCCTCCCCCGCCCACCGCAAACTCAGTGTCACATATTCACTAACGGAAGTTGCCGAGAGGTTCACTGATGAGCGGCACATACCCATTTCATTCATGGCGCGTCTCGCTAAAGCTTAGGCGTGAAAGGCGTTCATTGAAAGCAGCACATACACAGTGTATTTGTGGCACTGCATGGTAATTCGTCGGGTTGCTTTCTTTGAAGAACCCTTGGACAATGGTTCAATTACGATCAGCATCGCATAAATTTGAGGAAACTCTTTAGTCAGTGTAGAACGGCAAATTCTCAGTGACACATACCTAGCTACTCCAGTTGGCGTCAAAGACATTCAATGAAGAGCGGGACACACCAACTGGCACATACCCAGTGATCCAAGTTGGCATGATAGAGATTCATTGAATATATGGGGATGCATGACTCTCACGCGTTCCCTGATGTTTTACCCGTGGGCTCTGTTATCCTGAAATCCACCTTCTCCACGTTACTTTGCGCCGGCGTATGTCATTCGCTGTAGATGCAGAGTGGTATGAGAGATGGCGCGAGGGTTGCGCTGCTAACGTCACCTAACAGCGGGGTTGGGCGTAAAAGGGAGCAGGCTGTTCATCTTCGGTGTGGGGTCAGCGAGCAGCGCGGATCTCTCGTGCTTGCGCCGATACGCTTCACGGAACAGTCCCGAGAAGGCTTTGGAGCGGGGCACCGTGATGGACGAACACGATCGTTCGAACGTGCCACCGTTCGCGTGACCGTGCACGCGAACGACTAGTGGTTGATGTTCACAATGGGGGCGAATATATTCGCTCGCTATCTGGTCGCGGTGAGTCAGACTTACTCGATTTGTCGAGCACCCATCGGAATGCCCTATGGGTAGTAATTCGGCTCGCAGGCATAAGCGTATTATAGGCGCAATAAATGCACTACTGATTGTCTACACTTCTGTCTTGTCGTTTCTTTGTCCCAACAGCACGGGGGTGAGCCCACATTTGGCTGCCCAGCGTGGACCACTTGGGGCACTGGACGATAATTTTGACAGCTCGAGCCCACATCTGACGGCCCAACGTGGAACTCTAGGGGAACTGTACGATAATTTTGACAGTTTTACTCGGTTCGAGACAACCTTTGTTTGAACCGAAGTGTAGGCCTAGCGTGGATTGTGATCGCTAGCGTCGGCGCCATGCATTCTTCAGCATGCCGAAGGTTGCTGTAGCGTGTTTGAACTTATCAACATGCTAAGCCTTATCGCAAGTGTTCTAGAAGAACATTCGTTCCTACGAGAACCTGGTGTGCATCCTGGAAGAGCGAGGCCTAGCGCCTAATGGGTGGTCCGAATTTCTTATGTAAATAGCTTCTATCTCTTTGACTCTGGAAGTCGCCGCTCTGAGAGACGGATGGCCGCGAGCCCCGAGAGCCGCTACGGGCTGTCTGGTATTGCGGCCACGCACCGGGCGCTCCCACACCGTCTGCGACCGTGGGTACCATCAACTCGGATGCTGTGTGCACTGAGCGGGGTAGGACCACCTCACACAGCTGACGTGTCTTCGCGGCGGCCTGTTTTGCGCCCAATATGGGTGTTTATATTACATGCCGGTTGTTGCCAGCGTAGCAACTAATTAGGCCTTAGGCGTTTCGGAGTTGCCTGTCGCACGTGGAAGGACCAAAATTGGTGGACCATGGCGTTGAGGTGGATTCCTTTGTCAATCTTTCATGTTGCCTTCTACTAACGCTGAATAAACACTCCATACTGTATTCATGGAGTTTTATACAAGCGGTCTCTTTTTTCCATGTTGTGTAATTTTTTGTACATGACAAGATTATGTAATACTGTAATACACGCTTCCTTTATCTTTTATGTAATGACATCTGGGCCCTTAAGGACGAATAAATTAATTGAGTATATAACAGACAATATACAGATAGACAGACAGACAACGAACTTTATTTGATCCGGTGCCCTAGTGCCAGGACCCGCTAACGGATGGTCGTTGTAACCGCTGGCCGCGCCCACGTAGAGGAAAGAACGCCGTGACGCTCCGTGCTTTCCTGGGCCCTCTGGATAGCCTGGGCTTGGCTTTCTGAGTAGCGTGCTTCTGATGGCCTCCTCCCATTCGGCTTCGCTGTAGAGTAGGATCGTTTTTGTTTCATTTAAAAGTTTGCATCACAGCAGAGATATGCAAACTTCTAGAATGCGTTGATGCAAATAATACCTGAATATCTCAAGCATACAAGGTATTCCCTATTTGTCGCCACGCCCTTTAGAAGGGTATGCCAATGAATATTTATCATCGCATGAACTTCCTACGACATATACGCCAGAATGTAAACATACACCTTGCAGCCTTTTTGCCGACATCCACGGTGGTGGCTTAGTTGCTCTGGCGTAGCGCTGCTAATAACAAGGTCTCGGGTTCAAATGCCGGTACTGGCGGCTCAGGATATATAGGAAATCAGCGCCCAGTTTGTGCATTGTAATAAAAACAAAATAAAGCACAGACATATTACCGTGTAAATACAGTCTGCCAGTAAGTACCTCAACGTACAGACTTGTTAACTTAGACAGGGTGATAATAAACGGTTTAATATTTAAGACGTCACACTTAGGTTTTTGCAAGGACATTGGTTTTAAACATAGCGCTTTTGTTAAATTCGCAAAAGAGGTATTCAAATGAGCAAAATATTTTCGCGCATAAAAATATAAACAGGACACCTCTCTGCGCCCGCGTGCTGCGATGGTGGCGCTTTCAGACGAGCTCATTGAGAAACTGTTTGCTGTACCTCGACCGCACCGCCCTGCGCAGCTCGTTGGATTTGCGGTCTTGATGAAGCGGCTGTCGTGCGGCAGTGACTAATGATAGAAATATGACTCGCATGCACGCGCGTGCGTACATGGCCCCCGAAGAGCGGTAGAATCCACGCAGAAGCATAACATTTAACTCACGGGTTTTATTGCTTTCACAGCCAACTATCGACTTGCCAGCTCTTAAGAAAGAAGCACACATTAAAGGGAAAGAAGCTGTAGAGGGCAATGCCTTAAAGTGTAAGATTCAATGAACCAATGCTCGTCGGCGCGATTAATTGAAAATGACGTTAGCGCTTAAGCGTCGTAAACGTCTTGAACGTCTCTTGGGACCTTTGCAATGCCATACTAGCGCAGCTGTAGTGACACACAGCACACAGTCATATTCGAAGATAAATCAAGGCAAAATTCGTGACATGAAGAGCTCATGACATTCATTGCTCGACTCAAACTAGAGAAAAGCATAAATATGCTGCGTGTCTGTACATAGACGTTGTGATGTTGCGCACTCCTTTATACGATACGCATGTCTCGTACACATACGACATTCTCGGACTGGTCTCACTCTTCGCTTCATCTGTTGTATTTTGTACATGTAGGGTGTACACACAATGACGAACGTCGCAAATATGTGCTGTCTTTTTATGCGATGTACCAGCGATATGCGATCCGATACGACATGTGAAAGAGCACTCGGCCGTCGCACATTAGTCACCTGCCGTAGTTTCTGCAGGCCGTCTATCTCTGTCCTGGCAAACTTGGGTAGGGCAGCCAAAGTACCGAATACTTGGAAATGTTACCCGACGCTAGTTCCGGCACAGGAATATCAGAATATTTATACCGCTGCTCGTACAGGGCAGCCTAACAAATTGTCACCATTTAATTAATTTTTGGTCCCGTTGATTTTGTTCAAAACAGTGAAACCGTGTAACCTTGTCAAGAGCATTATTGCAAAATAGAACCTGTTTTCCTTTGGACTCATGGCGTTCAATGAGATGTGACTACCGCTTCTCGCTGACATAGAATCAGGTGGTGCAACAACATGACAGGTAATAGTAACACACCAATTCAACCATGTCCGTTTGTTTTTACTCGTTTCAGCCTAGCCTTTTACCAGCTTCCTTCTTCACGCGAGCAAAGTACCTGTCCTGCCCACTTTCAGACCACGAAATTTACATTGCTCAGTAAAAAATAAAACATTATACAACCCTCGCGCCGAAAGTATGATTCTAAGGAACCTCATTATATGGCGCGCTACATTTTACTCAAGTTTCCACTCATACTACACACAGTTTCTGTGAATGAATTTATGCTCATGGTAATCACGTAATAATTTATTCTCGGAACAATACATGAAGGAACGCAGGTCCAACACAGATTTTGGAATCTTGTGAAGCAAAGCTCTCGTAAAGCGGTTGATGAAATGTTTTAGATTTGCGCATTTTATTCATGCTTGATTGGCGTAAAGGGAACTGGCGCCCGCGCATGTGATACCACGCAACAAAGAATTAGGCCTAAGGCGTTTCGGAGCTGCCTGTCGCACGTGGAAGGACAAAACTTGTTGGAACGTGGCGTTGAGGTGCACTGCCTTTGTCAGTCTTTTATGTTGCCTTCTTCTCATGCTGAATAAACACTCTATACTGTATTTATGGAGTTTTATACAAGCGGTCTTCTTTTTTCATGTTGTGGAATTTTTTGTATATGACAAGATTGTGTAATACACGCATCGACTATCTTTTATGTAATGACATCTGGGCCCTTAAGGACGAATAAATTAAATGAGTATATAACAGACAATATACACAACGAACAACGACAATATACACAACGACAACGAACTTTATTTGATTCGGAGCGCTACTGCCAGGACCCCGTAACGGATGGTCGTTGTAGCCGCTGGCCGCGCCCACGTAGAGGACAGAACGCCGTGACGCTCCGCCCTTTCCTAGGCCCTCTGGATAGCCTGGGCTTGCTTTCGGAGTAGCGTGCTTCTGATGGCCTCCTCCGATTCAGCTTCGCTGCAGAGTAGATCGTTTTTGCTTCTTTTAAAAAGATTGCATCAAGCAGAGACATGCAAACTTCTAGAATGCGGTTGATGAAAATAATACCTGAATATCTCAAGCATACAAGGTATTCCCTATTTTTCGCCACCTCCTTTAGAAGGGTATGCCAACGAATATTTGTCATCGCATGGACTTCTACGAAATATACGCCCAAATGTAAACATACACCTCGCAGCCTTTTTGCCGACACCCACGGTTGTGGCTTAGTTGCTCTGGCTTAGTTGCTCTGCTAAAAGTTAAGTCTCGGGTTCCAATCCAGATTACGGTGGCTCACGTTATATGGAAATCAGCTCCAGTTTGTTCTTTGTAATAAAAACAAAATAAAGCACACACATATTACCTTTGTAAATAAAATCTGCCAGTAAGTACCTCAACGTACAGACTTGTTAACTTAAGACAGGGTGATAATAAATGGTTGTATAATTGACGCGTTACACTTAGGTTCTTGCAAATACATTGGTTTTAAACATAACGCTTTTGTTAAATTCAACAGGTATTTGAAGGTATTCAAATGAGCAAAATATTTTCGCACGTGAAAATAAACAGGACGCCTCTCTGCGCCTGCGTGCTGCAATGGTGGCGCTTTCAGACGAGCTCATTGAGAAACTGTTCGCTGTACCTCTGCCGCGCCGGCGTGCGCAGCTTGTTGCATTTGCGGTGTTGATGAAGTGGCTGTCGTGCGGCAGTGACTAATGATAGAAATATGACTCACATGCATGCGCGTGCGTACATGGCCCCTGAAGAGCGGTAGAATCCACGCAGAAGCATAACATTTAACTCAAGGGTTTTAGTACATTCAGAGCCAACTATCGACTTGCCAGCTCTCAAGAAAGACGCACACATTAAAGGGAAAGAAGATGTAGAGGGCAATGCCTTAAAGAGTGACATTCAATGAATCAATGCACGCCGGCGCGATTCATTGAAAATCACGTTAGCGCTTAAACGTCGTAAACGTCTTAAACGTGTCTAGGGACCTCATTGCAATGCCATAGTTGCACAGTTATGGTGATATACAGCACACAGCCATATTCGAATAGAAATCACGGCGATATTCGTGACATGAAGAGCTCATGGCATTCATCGGTCGACTCAAAGTAGAGAAAGGCATAAAAATGTTGTCGCAGTTTCACCTGAAAGGCGAAGCATCAATTGCGATAGCAAACTTGAAGAGAGCTATACGGAGTAATGATAGCAGCTTTATCAGCTGTATAAACTTGGACATGCAGCAGCACCGGCAACACGCAGAACTGTTGTCGACGCCGTCGGCGTTTTGCCCGCGTTCGCTGAAAATGCGTGCGGCGTTCGCGACTGTTGCCGGAGCCTCTGATATAAATAGCACTTGGTGCCGCAGCTAAACGTCGCCTCCCTCCCCCCCCCCTCCCCCACGGCCTGTCGCGCGTCGGAAGAAGGCACGTTTGCTCTACATATATGGTGATTGTAGAGGAGGAAAGAGACGCCTACTTCTGCAGCCCTTAAGGGAGCACAGCGCAGAACGCGCGTTTGTTCTCCGCCGTGCGTTCACTCCCCGTGAAAGCGCGCGTCCCTCGCGCCCTTTCACTCGCACATACAGCGTTCGGGCTCAAGGCTGCGAAGATAGCGCCAACCTTTCCCTCTCAGACCTATCGCGACGATTTCATCTCCATTGAAGTCATACGGAACCTCACGGCGACGGCGACGGCGACGCCGACGGCAGAAATCTGCTTTTGAGTGTCCATATAATTGCTATCGCAATGATATGTTGCGGTGGCTGTACATAGGCGTTGTAATGTTGCGCACTCCTTTATACGATATGCATGTCTCGTACACATACGACATGCTCGACTGGTCTCACGCTTCGCTTCATCTGTTCTCGTTTTGTACGTGTAGGGCCTGCACATAATGACGAATGTCACAAATATGTGCTATCTTCATATGCGATGTGCAAGCGATATGCGATCCGATATGACATGTGCAAGAGCACTCGACCGTCGCACATTAGTCACCTGCCGTAGTTTCTGCAGGCGTCTTTGCCTGTCCTGGCCACTGACTCCGCCCGCGGAGCCACTATTATGCTGGCGGCACCTGGCAGCCGAGAAATGAATCTGCACCGACAATAACAGTTGCTGTTTGACTTAAAGGCCGACAAAAACAACGTTACGGCGTGCACACTGAAGCGGACGTCGAACGCCCGCGGCGTCTGCTTGGCGTCTGCTTCGAGCGGGAGGCATGGGCGTCGCCGAAGAGAACGCGCACGAGCAGCCCGCCGTGCTTCTGCTCTTTTTATTGCGATAGCAATTATATGGATTCTCAAACCGGATTTCTGCCATCGGCGTCGCCATCGCCGTCGCCGTGATGTTCCGTATGATGTCAACGGCGATGAAATCGTCGCCGCACGCCGGACGCTGTATGTGCGAGTGAAAGGTGGCGAGGGACGCGCGCTGTCACGGGGAGCGAACGCACGGCGAAAAGCAAACGCGCGTTCTCCGTCATTCTCCCTGAAGGAATGCAGAATCAAGCGTCTCTTTCCTTCTTTACAATTACCATATGTATATATATATATATATATATATATATATGTATATATATAGAGAGAGAGCAAGCAAACGTGACTTATTCCGTCGCGCGAAAGGCCGTGGGGGGACGGGAGGAAGGCGATGTTTAGCTTTGGCACCAAATGCGTATTTATATAAAACGTTGCGAGGCGAGAGGGCGGTAAAGACTTCCGACGATGCTCGACGAGTTTCCCGTTCTGATCTCGTCGAAAACCTCCGAGCCGCCCCCAGAGGCCCTGGCAACAATCACTAACGCCACGCGGGTTCGGTGCGAACGCGGCCAAAACGGCGACGGCATTGACACCAGTTCTGCGCGTTGCTGGTGCTGCTGCATGTCCAAGCCTAACAGCGTCAAAACAAAACAACCGATCTCAATAATAACGACAAGAGAGCGCCGATACTTAGTCTTCAGCTAGCGATGAGGTGAAGCGATGACTGATTGTACTATTTATTTTTTGCTGTCACAGCAGAGAGCAAGTTGCAAGAGCGAATTCAGATCGAAGCGGGCAGATTGATTGCTGCCATGATGTTGTGCAATCGCTGTCCCCAGCGGATGTCGTCGCGCTGACTTCCGGGCGACAAGCGATATTTTCTGGCTGGCCAGAAACTGGCGACACGACCAGCGACAGCGACGGATAGCCCTCCGCGACGGCAAAACCTGTCGCTCGTCGCCGTCGCCTGTCGCTGTCGCTCGAAAATCGCGTGCATGCGGTTGGGCCTTCAAGGTTTGGGGGATGGTGGGGTTGCGGGACTCTCATGCATCCACTGATGTTGTTTTCCCCGCAATGTCTTCTGTCTCCTGCAATCCAGCTTCTCCGCATGGCTTTACACCGGCCTCGTCGTCGGTGTGGTTGCATAGTCGTACGAGAGATTGCGCGAATGTTGTGATGCTAACGCCACCTATCGGTGCGGTTGGGCGTGAAAAGGAGCAGGCTGTTCCACTTTGGTGTGGAGTCGGCAAGCAGCGCGAATCTCTCGCACGTTTGATCGGCTTCGCGCGACCTTCCAGAAGGCTTTGGAGTGGGACACCGGGATGGACGAACACGATCATTCAAATGCGCCACCACTCGCGTGACCGTACGCGCGACGACTTGTTCGTGTCCAGCATGGGGGGCGAACATATTCGCTCGCTACCCGGTCGCGGTGAGTCGGACTTACTCGATTTGTCGTGCGCCCATCGGAACCCATTCGACCATGGACTACCCAGTGACCTAGGTAACCGGGAAAACTGTTCAATACGTGCATACATGCATACATAACCCCCAGAAAGTGCGTTAAGTGGGAATGTTAACGAGTGCTCTTAAGAATGCAAATGCATTAAAGGTATACGCCAAGTAAGGTCCGCTGGAAGCGTCCACTCTCCATACTCCATACTCTCCATACTCATGAAAAGTGGTCAACAGTCAAAATAAGCAATAGTCGCAGATAGTTAAGATTTAGTGGTGGTGGTTTCAAGATCTTTATATTGAAAATCAAGGCAGGGTCTCATGGTGGCCCCTGTCGGGGGCTTCTCCCTCGGCCCAATCAACGATTTTCAGTTCCTCGAGCTCGTCGGCAGCCCTAAGTAAGGCCTCCCAGGTAAGTTTGGAGGGGGCTGGCAAGAACATTTTTGTGGAAGGAGAACCCCTGCATCCCCAGAGGATGTGGTCTTGTGTTGCCAATTCGTTCAGTTGCAATTTTTAAGGATTGTACAGCAACCTTGGTTGTCCACAAGAAAAGTTGAAAGATACCTATTAAGAAAGGGGTCAGGCAAGGAGACACAATTTCTCCAATGCTATTCACTGCATGCTTAGAAGTATTCAAGCTTTTAGACTGGGAAGGCTTAGGAGTGAGAATCAACGGCGAATATCTCAGCAACCTTCCGTTTGCAGATGACATCATATGCGCCGACTACGGGGAGTCTCCGGGGCTCGAGCCTTCTCCGGAGTTTCCCGGGGGGGCAGACCCCCCTGCTCCTAAAATGGAATTTACCAGAGTCCTCCTACCCTAACCGTTTATGGTTCCTTTTGAGTTGCCTCTACATATTCCCTTAAAATGTTATTGTGGCTATAAAGCTAACTGCGTCAGTGTTGACGCAGACGTGCACGGCTTTTATTCATAAGTTTGCTTTATTTCTGAAAATCCTGGCAATAGGAAAACAAGAGCATTATAAGCACCAACGGCGGCTCCCTCATCCGTATTTTTTCACCCTTCACCATGTTATTTTAATTTCCAGTGTGAACACCATGCACAGACACAGTATATTTCAATGTGTACATAGCACAAAATTTATGATAGTTTAAAAGAGAAAGAGGTAGCCAACTAACAATAATTTCTAATGATATGGATATCCATATCATTGGAAAAAATTGTTGGATTATAAGTAATTGCTAGACATATAGGCCTATATGTCTAGAGAATCAAGATGTTGCTTTATGTTCAACTCGCTACAAATTGCTTTGGGCACTTTTTTGACACTGAAAAAGACCTGCAGACTTCAGTGAGCCCTTCGGCAGAGTCTTTTATCAACGGTGTGTGAAATGCACGTGAATCATATGTGTCTCAGCGTTGCTTCTCTTTCCAGTAGGTAACGCTAGCGACTCATAAAAAAACTTATAATAATTTACAACATTTATTGAGGATGGAAACATCGCAAGGTGCATGCAGAGGCACTAAATATATACTTAAACCAAAGTGAGGCCAAGCTGGATTTACTCGAAATAAAAATCAATAGCAGTCATGCACACCAGAGCCTCTACTAGGACTAGAGAAAAAAAAAGAGGCAGCAGCTTTGCCGGAAAGGCGAAGCAGTATTAATGATACAGAAGCATAAGAGAATTACACGAAAAAGATTCTTCCCGTATAAATCCGTGTGAGTGCCGCACCCCCAACTTGAAAGCAAATATGTTTTTAAAAATCCAACCTAGAAGCAATCGAGTTCAGGGCGATTGCGATCGCGCTCTACTGCGAATTTGCCCGTGCAGCGTATTTTCGTGCGTCACTACTATAAAAAAAAGTCGGTTATAACTTAAGAAGACAGGAGAAGCGCCCCGCCCTGACCACTGAAGCGCAGCAGCCGATTTCCACCGCGACTAAAGAAATAGTCCAGCTGACGCGACTCGTCCCAGCTCGAAGCGCGGGCTGTTATGTCCTCCGTCGGCGGGGTCACCGGCCGTCTGGCTCATGACGTCAGTCTAGAGCGCACGCCCATTGGTGGATGCTCGTGTGCATCCGCCTTTGAGGAACACATGCCGCTGCCTTAAAAAGTTGTACACGGCTATAGATGGCGAGAGGAGGCGATCGCGGATGTTTACGGCGGATTTCATACTCGTAGTGGGCCCGGTCCCTTGTAAGGCTCGTCAAAATTGCGGCAAAAAGTGTGGCCCTCACACGATTCTGTACGTTGGGTATAATAATTGTACCATTTACTCACTAATTATAATAATAAAGATCGTGCAATGCACGGACCATGTAAACCTGTGAATATCCCGCTGGATGACCGCGAGCAGTCGCTATCACAACGCTGGCATTATGACGAACGCCGGCAGCGGGGGCGAATGGTTCGTACAGCCATGCGATTCACCGCGACTCCGAAAATTAGATTCATCATCTTCTGCATATTTTTATGTACACAAAAGGACGGCTTCTGTCAGCGATCTCCAGTTACCCCTGTCTCCTAACTTGGGCTATGCGACCTGCAACATTTGGGGCGCGGAAAAATATCCCAAGAAGGAAGACAACGCGCATGAAGTTAGCAGTTATCCCTGCTCGCCCTTGATCATTGCACCCCCTCCCCCCCCGCTCCCCTCCCCCCCCCCCCAATGATTACCAACAATTCGATACGGCACGCGGGTCGCGTAAGCGTCAACCCCACATAGTCCAATTTGCAGCTGCGGCAGGGCTAGATGAGAAGACGTGTGGTCTCCTCTCCATTCGCGCATTTGATCACGTGACCTCCAACTAACCCGAATATTGAGCGCGTGGGAAGATAATATCTATCAAATGTTACGGCTCAGCGTGACGGGCTTTTTCTCGCACCCGTAGTGTATGGATCTCTCACTCATATGACTTTTGGATTTTATACGGAATAACACTAGGCGCGCGGGGAGACAGTGCACGCGAAGGGACCAGCCAACTCGGATGGCCCAAGCTTGGACTCGGCGCAGATTAACTCCAAAATGAAGCGCATTACCTACATATGTATAGCAGGGGCAGGAAAAGTAGGAGTTGAGGACCCGTGTGTTCTAGCCGCTAGGTGAAAGAAGACTCCACGCCGTAATCAAGAAGGTTCCTCAGCTCACGTGTTTCCATACACTAGAACACATCACTTACCAATGCCCGCAGCGTCCGGCAGACGGTGTCTTGCCGCTACTTGACGATACACTTAGCAATTGGTCGTGGGAGGCGCGACTCTCCGAACTGGACTTGGGAAGCCAATTGGCGACCCTCGACCAGGCCCGGCGCGCCACAATAGCCAGTGGGGCCCTGGATGATGGGCTCAACCCACAGTGACCAAGCACGATCTTAATTTAAATAAAGTTGTTTCTCTCTCTCTCTCTCTCCATGAGCGAGTGACATGTACCGCGAGAGGTTCTATGAAGTACTTGACACAGTAATGTCTTCGTTAAACAACAAGTATCCACCTCATATATGGCAGCATAAGTCCCACATTGAGCAGCTTGCCATTGGGAAGGAAGACGAAGCATATATAACATACTTCATACGGTGATGACCTTGAACCAGGACGCCTGATTTTGCACAAAGATATGCTGATTCACATTTTAAGCCAGCAAAGGTCGGCATCCTTGCAGACATTTGGGGACGTCGTGCACATGTTTACGGGGGGGACAAGGGCTAGCACCTGCGAAAACTTTTTCTGGAAATGGCCAAGCTAAAAAATTGAGTTGGCCATACCGGTCTCGTCGACCACATCCGAGAGATCCTTCTCTTGCCTTCGGCGACTTAAAATGTACTTGCGGTCGACTACTGGACAAGCCCGTTTGAACCATCTGGAAATTTTGCACGCGAACAAAGAACTCTCCCGTACAATCAATTTGAACAAAATTGCCGACGACTTCATTTCCAGATCAAATGCCCAAACGAATACTTTTTCAATGATGGTGAAATCGTCGCATCAGACAATGAACTGATGTCTTTAATTGGAGAGAGAAAAGCACCAACTTACAAGTCAAAGCAAACCACCTGGCATAGAAAACAACGCAAAATGTTATAGAAAGGAACGAAAATGGGGTCCATAACCACGCAAGCAGAGTGAGGCCATTTGGGTAACAAAAGACGCGTAGTTTCGCTATTTGTAAAACTCCCTAGTCTATCTGTGCATTTTCCTTATTATTTTTATTCGTCGTATGCTGCATTTGCCTCTCAATAACACAATCCACGTTGTTCCTAAATTTGCTATCGAGTCCTCTCGTGCTTCTGAGATATCGCTGTCTTATTTATTTATTTGTTAAAATGTTTATTTATTTGGGCACCCCATAGTTTTTACTCTATAATCCTTTGTTCTGCCTCCGGAAAATAAACGAAACCAGTGGCATAAGGCATGCTTTGACATGTAATGAAACTATGGCGTTAATCACATTATACTTATGCGAATACTGCTAGTCACGAGTTGTGTTCAGAAATTGTTATATATCGTTTATAGTTTATATATGTTATGTCTTATCTTCTCAATACCTGACCTTTCGTCAGGAAAGGATTTCTAGATTGTATATTTTGTATTAATTTTTTTACAAGGCGTTACATTGCTTTTTCATAGATGTGTACTTGAGCGACTTAATACGCACAAAACACATGTATGTCCCTAACGTGTTTAATTGAATCCGCTTGTCGCATGGCCCAACCAAAAGACGCTAGTCGCTTCGTTGAGCTCGTCGTTCAAGCTCTTCACTTCAGTTACCAATCTTTCGAGGCCACACGAAGTTTCCAGTGTAATTGTTAGTATATATATATATATATATATATATATATATATATATTGTACTGGAGGTTATATGTGCCGCCACAGTGAAGTGTGAAAGAGAGGAAGTCGACGAACTAGTACTGCGCGCTCGATCGGTTTCCAGCTGAGACTGCTGCGTCTTCCTGTACTTCGGCCAAACGCCCTGTGGACTTACAGGAACAGCCCGCATTTGTTGGAGGTGCTGGGTTCCCGCCTTCCCCGAACTGGAGCTCCGAAGCCGTACGTTGTCATCTGCAGCCACAATGACCGACGATGCCGGCCCCTCGCAATCCGCTCCCCCCCCCCCCCCCCCCGACTGTCATGTGTTCTGGTGCGGTACGTCAGCGCGACCCTGCCATCTTCAGCGGCACCGATGATCACGACGCGGAGAACTGGCTTGCAGAGTGTGAAAGCGTTAGCGCGCATAACAAGTGGGATGACCACAGCAAGCTGACCAGCGTCATTTTTTATCGGACTGAGGCGGCAAACCTGTGGTTCAGAAACCATGAAGCCGAGTTTACAACCTGGTCAGCTTTCGCCGTGACCCTCACTTCGTTCTTCGACCGTCCCGCTGTGCGCAGACTCCGTGCTGAACACCGTTTGCGTGGTTGAGCTCAACAAAGCGGTGAAACCTTCACGAGCTACATTGAGGACGTCATCGACCTCTGCAAGCGCGTGAATGTGTCCATGACCGAAGCCGATAAGATAAGGCATATTATGAAGGGCATAGACAACGATGCCTTCCATATGCTCGTGGAGAAGAACCCTACGACAGTTGCACAAGTAATTGAGCTGTGTGAAAGCTTCGACGAGCTGCGCAATAGCGCCTTTCCACCCGTCGCACCGGTGTGTTGCTGAGCCTGCTTCCACACTAGAACCTTCGCTGTCTCGTGTGATCCAGGCACATATTTCTGAGGTGCTCCCACCTCCCTCTCCACCGCAGCCTGTGACTGCACCTCTGACTTACGCTGCCGCTCTCAACCGACCTCGTCCGCGACCGATGCCTACTACCTCCAGACCCGCCGCTAGTTTCTACACGTTGCCACTTCCGGTACGCCCGGTTCACGTGCCCTTATCGCCTTCCGGACCTTCTCTTAACACTTGGCGTACTCCGGACAAACGCCCTATCTGTTTCGCATGCGGTATTCCGGGACATGTTTCGCGTTTCTGTCGCCGCCGTGGACTTTATTTTTGTCGGGACGCGCCGAACCTCGGCTACCTTCACCAAGAACCTTCGCATCTTTCTATCCGTGATCCCTCGGACTCGTATTCTCGTCGCGCCACCTTCAACTCTCGTCGGTCTCCTTCCCCTCGCCGCCGTTCCCTTTCACCCATGCTTCGCCGTTCCAGCTCTGGTCAGGAGGAAAACTGACAGCCACAGTTCCCGAGGCAAGAACTGGGCCATCGTCAAAATTTTCAAGGCCTCATCTTTCACCTCCTAACGAAATCTCAGTATTTGTCGTAAGCGTCGCGACAACAGCTCTTGTCGATACCAGGGCTGCCGCTTCTGTCCTAATTGCAGACCTCTGCTGCAAACTCAAGAAAGGGACGATTCCTGTACCCGATATTTCCCTACGCACGGCAAGCTCGATCGCAGAAAATCAAGCCTTCGGCCGCATATACCGCTCGTGTTATGATTCAGGATGAACTGTGTTTTGTAGAATTCGTCGTTCTAAGCCATGCTTCGCATGACGTTATTTTGGGTTGGGACTTTCTTTCCGAACATCATGCTGTTGTCGACTGCACTCGCGCGCAACTGGCTTTGTCGCCGTTCCGTGAACTACTGTCGACCTCCCGAACCGTTCTCTTAAAGTGGTCGTCACCGCTGACGTCACTATCTCTTCTTTTTCTGCCGCGTTGGTGCCCGTCACTTGTGACTCTGCCCCCACCACGACTGCTCTGTTAACACCATCTGAAGATTGTGCGCGTCGACGGAAACTTCTACTCCCGTTTGCAGTCGTCACACTCACCGATGGTTCCGCTGCCATTTACACGTGCAATCCATTTCCTTGCCCTGCAACCCTCTTACACGGTGAATGTGTGGGGCGTCTCGACACTCTTCACGTCATTAGTCCATTTGACCTACCTTCCGATAGGTCGCCACTACCTATGGGTGCCGTCACTTCTGCTACCGCACCAGCCTCGCGTTCCCTGACGCATCCGCTCCTATAGTGCCCGCTATTCCCCCGGAATGCTTGTTTGACTTCTGGTCCCAGCTACTTCCGCCGGCCAATCCACTATGTTTTTGTCAAACTACCATGGTCCCTACCGCGTACTGCAGCAAGCATCAGCCGTGAACTATGTCATCGAGCCGCTCGTGCCTTCTTCTAAACGCTGTTGCCGAGGGCGCGAAATAGTTCATGTAGCACGGCTTAAACCATGTTACGACCCGCCGATGCTGTCTTTTCCCTAGGTCGCCAGGATGGCTTCTTTATCTGCGAGGGGTCATTGTACTGGAGGTTATCGGTGCCGGCACGGTGAAGTGTGAAAGAGGAAGTCGACGAAAGAGTAGTGCGAGCTCGATCGGTGTCCAGCTGAGACTGCTCCGTCTTCCTGAACTTCGGTCAGACGCCCTGTGGACTTACAAGAACAGCCCGTGACATCATATATATATATATATATATATATATATATATATATATATGCATACATGGGTGGTGTTCAGAAAGCTGGCCAGGCCCCAGAAGAACGAAAACTTTCCGCCTATGGATGACAGTGTCCCATTCAGCAACAGTGGGCACAAATTACAGCTCATGATTGAGGACCTTAACCGAGAAAGTGCAAGAGTGGGGTTCAAGATTATTATGCAGAAGACAAAGATAATGTTCTGTAGCCTGGCAAGGGAAGAAGAATTCAGGATCACCAGTCAGCCTCTAGAGTCTGTAAAGGAGTACGTATATCTAGGTCGCTTACTCACCGGGGACCCTAATCACTAGAAAGAAATTTACAGAAGAATAAAATTAGATTAGAGTGCATACGGCGGGAATTGCCAAATCCTGACTGGGAGCTTACCACTGGCGTTGAAAAGAAAAGTATACAATCATCGCATTCCACCGGTGCAAACATAGGGGGCAGAAATTTGGAGATTAGAAAATAAGCTCGAGAACAAGTTGAAGACCACACAAAGGGCGATGGAAGGAAAAATGTTAGGCCTAACGTTAAGAGATAGGAAGATAGCAGTGTGGATCAGAGAACAAACGGGGATAGGCGATGTTCTAGTTGACATTAAGCGGAAAAAATTAAGCTGGGCAGGCCATGTAATGCGCAGGATGGATAACCGGTGGACCATTAGAGTTACAGAATGGATATCAAGAGAAGGGAAGCGTAGTCGAGGACTGCAAAAAACTAGGTGGGGTGATGAAGTTAGGAAATTTGCAGGCGCATGTTGGAATCAGCTAGCGCAAGACAGGGGTAATTGGAGATCACAGGAAAAGACCTTCGTCCTGCAGTGGACATAAATATTGGCTGATGGTGATGATGTTGACCTTCAACGACATGCTGGCCGAGCAGCGTAAAGATCCCTGGTTCTCTCTACTGCTGGATTTCCTGTCTCACCGCTCACCTGAATCTCCCTCACGCAACCTTCGTCGTAAAGCGCTACACCTTGCCATCCGCGACGACCTTTCGTATCGACGGAATTATGTGATCGACGGCTGTCGACGGCTCCTTGTTATTCCCCGTCATCTGCGCAGCTTTTCACGATGACCCCCAAAGCGGCCACGCTGGCGTCTTCAAAGCATACTCGCATCTTCGTCTTTGATACTACTGGCGAGCCACGTACAGATTAATTCGCTAGTACGCCCTTATTGCACTACGTCTCAACGCCGCAAGACCATTCCTCAGAGTTGCGCAGGTCCCCTGCAACCTTTACCCGGTCCTGCCAGACAATTAAGCTGTGTTGGCATTTGACTCAGTGGCTAAGGCGTTGCGCTGCTGAATACGAGATCGCGGGATCGAATCCCGGCCGCACTGGCCGCATTTCGATTAAGGCGAAAATGCAAGAACGCCCGTGTTATTGCTTTGTAGTGCACGTTAAAGACCCCAGGTGGTCATAATCAATTCGCAGCCCTCCACTATGGCGTGCCTCTTTATCACAACTGGTTTTGGCACGTAAAACCCCAGAAAGAAGAAGGTCCTTACGGCCCCCTTCCAAGCACTTCTGAAGGTAACCGGTGGATCATTGTTGCCGTAGACAACCTCACACGGTAAGACGAAACATCAGCACTGCCGGCTTCCACTTCGAAATAAGTCGCATGCTTCCTTCTTTGCCACCTAAATCTGCGACACGGTGCACCACGTGAATAACTAAGTGACCGTGGCCGCGTCTTTCTCTCCAATGCCATCGAGGCCCTGCTGAAGGAGAGTAACATCGCTCACCCCAACGCTTCCGCCTACAATCCACAAACTAACGGCATGACGGATCGTTTCAATGGTACGTTCGTCGACATGCTTGCGATGTAGTATGTGCCCTGCGATCACTCCAATTGGGATCGGGTTCTTCGTTTTGGCTTTTGCGCCTATAACTCTGCCCCGCAAACTACCACCGGCGTCTCTCGTTCCTTTCTTCTCTATAAACGAGAACCTTCCTGCTTCATGGAGACCATTCTCACCTACCGTTCTGAGGCTTCTCGAAGTGAAATCTGTTTCAGAAGCGGCTGCTTATGCTGAAGAATGATGCCAACTAGCTCGCTCGTTCACCACCCAAGATGAGTGGCGCCAAACATCTCACCATGACGCATCCGCACCTAGTGTCCGTAATTGCCCCGGAACGCTTGTTTGCCTTCGGGTCCCTCCCACTCGTCCACGCCGCTCGTCCCGGTCAATCCACTACGTTTCTGTCAAACTACCACGGTGCCTACCACATACTCCAGCCCACATCACCCGTAAACTAAGTCATCGAGCCGCTCGAGCTGTCTTCCGGTCACCGTTGCCAAGGGCGCGAAATATTGTTCATGTAGCATGGCTTAAACCATTCTACAACCCTCCGATGCTGTCTGTTCTCTAGGTCACCAGGATGTCTCCTGTCTGTGCGAGGAATGATTACACTGGATAATATCGGCGCCGGCACGGAGAAGTGTGGAAGAGGATGACGACAAACTAGCCGTGCGCGCTTGATCGCTGTCCAGCTGCGACTGCCCCGCCTTGCTGTTCTTCTGTGAGACGCCCTCCGAACTTTACTTAGATTACCATGCCATGGCATTATACTTATATATATATATAGAAGAAACCGCATTTTTGAAATAGCGCGCGAACCGACGAGGGAGCGCGCTGCGGCTGCATGAGCGCATGCAGCGGCAGGTTTAGACAACAAACTGCCATTTGTCGCGTTTCACTCTGACACCGGCAAAAAATATCGCCGAGAGCCAGAGGGGCTATACTAGTACAGGCGCAACGAAATTAGGAAGGTCCACGAAGCTTCAACAAAGTCACTCCCTCACCAGAACAGGAATTGGCCTCCCTGGTGCAGTATTCGGCCGCTACCTCCCTCATGCCTGCTATATATATATATATATATATATATATATATAATGCAACGTGATTTATTCACGTGTAGACGTCAATGAATGTGAGAAACGTCAGGCGAACGTCAAGAAGCGGCGAGGCGACCAGCAGTCCAAAATCCGGGCAAGCGCAAACTCGGGGCGCGTGGTTAGCACCAACACTGTGGCTTGCTTGCTGACTGCTTTGTCGTCGTCTTGTCTTCTTCATTACATTGGCCCCCGGGAAGTAGCGTAGCCATCCTGGCGACTTAAGGCGTTGACAGTATAGAGGGGTCATAATAGGGCTTGAGGCGACTCACGTGAACGATTTCTCGACCACGACAGCGTAAGTCTTGAGACGGTGTCAAAGGCTCAACGTCATAATTGACTGGAGATGTCCGAGCGAGGATGCGGTAGGGCCCATGATATCGGGCCAATAATTTAGACGAAAGGCCAGGCGTACTCGGAGGAATCCAAAGCCAAACCAGGGCACCGGTCGCGAAAGTAGTGAGAGATCGGTCGGTGTCGTGCCTGAGCTTCTGGTGACCTTGGTCCTCGGTTGTCAATGAACGGGCCAATTGACGACAATCTTCGGCGTACTTGGCGACATCAGAAATTGCAGTGTACTCAGATGAGTCAGGTGTGTAGGGAAGCATAGTGTCCAGCGTGCATGATGGTTCACGGCCGTACAAGAGGAAGAACGGCGAGAATCCTGTAGTCGCGTGCGTAGCTGTGTTGTACGCATATGTGATGAATGGAAGGACGGTGTCCCAATTTGTCTGGTCTGAAGCCGTGTACATCGTCAGCATATCCCCCAGAGTGCGATTAAATCGCTCAGTGAGGCCATTAGTTTGCGGATGATATGCACTGGTCATGCGATGAACGATGTTACACTGAACGAGCAAGGCTTCAATAGCATCAGACAGGAAAACACGTCCCCTGTCGCTTAAAAGCTCACGGGGAGCACCGTGGCGCAGTACGAAGTTGCGTAAGATGAAAAACGCAACGTCTCTTGCCGTGGCTGTAGGCAATACTGCAGTCTCGGCGTAACGCGTGAGGTGGTCCACGCCGACAATTATCCACCTATTCCCAGAGGTGGTCGAGGGAAGCGGGCCGTATAAGTCGATACCGACGCGGTCGAATGGACGGGCCGGGCAAGGGAGAGGCTGAAGTGTACCGGCCGGGCGCTGAGCTGGAGTCTTGCGCCGCTGACAGGCAGTGCAAGCACGTCCACCAAATGCAACGTGATTTATTCACGTGTAGACGTCAATGAATGCGAGAAACGTCAGGCGAACGTCAAGAAGCGGCGAGGCGACCAGCATTCCAAAATCCGGGCAAGCGCAAACTCGGGGCGCGTGGTTAGCACCAACACTGTGGCTTGCTTGCTGACTGCTTCGTCGTCGTCTTGTCTTCTTCATTACAATATATATATACGAGCTGGGGAACCGTGGCACCCCGCAGGGCTCGGTCCTCTCCCCGCTACTGTTCAACATAGCCATGCATAGGCTTTCCGCTCGCCTCGCCGAGATTCAGAACGTGGGACACGCCATTTACGCGGATGACATTTCGATCTGGGTGCCTGGAGGATCAATGGCCACAATTGAACACTCATTACAGAACGCGCTAGAAACCATCGAGGGATGCCTCTCCGACACGGGGCTCGATCTCTATTCTGCCTTGCTCCTGCCTTGCTGGACTATCGTCCAGCTCGTTTAGTATACGTTTAGTATACTAAACGAGGCAGGCATTCGGCCCAGGAACGACCCGGAGGATAATGTCTGTCTATCTAAAAACGTTAGTTCCATAATCAAGGTAGACCCGATTCCGCGCAACATTCACCCAGTACACAATCAGGGTAGAAGACGTGCGAGAGCTCAGGCAATCCTCAAACAGATCACTGGACAGGGACTACACGCTCTATTCGTAGACGCCGCTAGATACGACAGTGAAGACGCGTTCGCCCTATCGGTAGTGGATGCGAAAGGCAATCTGGTGAATGCGGCCTCTGTGCGCACCAATTCTGCTCACGAGGCGGAGGAGGCGGCTATCGCCCTGGCCATACACAGCGCACATTCTCCCCTCTTCGTCTTCTCGGACTCCCGTACAGCCGTTAGGTCCTTTTCGGCGGCGCGCGTATCGAAACGGGCGAATAGAATTGCGATCAACAAGCTCACTAATTTCAGTCAAATTGGTACGGACGCATATTTCCACATTTCATGGTTCCCGGCCCACCTGGGAGACTCAATCCAACCGCACGGCTGCAACCCCAACGAAAGGGCTCACCGGCTGGCGCGCGATTTCACGACCCGCGCAGCCGTCAACGGCCCTCCTCGTAACGAGGCTAGCATCCAGAAAGACCCATTGTGCACCTTTCACGAGATCGTCTCACACTACCGCTTGGAAAGAAGGTGGTTCTCTCCTCCTCACCCAAAACTAAATAAACCACAAACTAGCACGCTCAGAATGTTACAAACCCGCACGTACCCCACTCCGCGGTCGCTCAGCAGGATAGACCCGCACTTCCCGCAGACGTGGCCCAAATGCGGAGCCGACTCATGCTCTTTCGATCACATGCTCTGGCTGTGCCCAGCCATAGAAAACTCTATGCTTGCCACAAAGGAACAGTGGGACGAGTTCCTATGAAGCGACCACCACCACATCCAACTCCAGGCAGTCCAGAGGGCCCGCGACATCGCAACGGGATTTCGCCTCCCGGTGCCATCGTGGGCGGAGCCACCGACTTGACCTGAGGGAGCCTTCGGCTCCACCTGGCCAGTTTCTCAGGACCAATAAAAATTCTTGTCACTGTCATGCATGTTCTGGAAGTGATTTTGATTCATCATGTTTTTCGCGCTCGCCACAGGCACAGTCCGACAGGAGTCTGCGTTTGTGCTTTATCACTTTTGGTTAACGGTGCAGACCTGGTTCTGCGTAGTTTGGCTTTCTGAAAATTGCGCCGGTCGACATGATCGCAACGCGAGCAGCACCATAGGATCAACAATGCAGCTGCCGTACAGCTCACTATAGCAGCGTGAGCAGGCAGGTGCCGAGCAATGGCGGACATGTTCGCTGAACCAACCAGAAATTACACACATGAAAATTATGTAGTTTACTTATTAGTGCATACTGCAGCCATTTTATACGGTTACACAGGGAGTGGGGACCATATATTAGTATACAGGCAAGTTACCATGAACAATAGAAGAAAAAAAATACAAGCAGGCCACATATTCGAAAAGTACTCTTTTACGGCAACTAATACCTAATTTATTGGCGAGGATCGATTAGTTCAAGATAATGAATGGCGGTGTTGTATTGCGCATGGAAAAGAGGTACTTGAACTTGTTATGAGCAAAAAGCGGTATCTAAACATGGTAATTAAGAGTAGAATTTTCTTTGGCATGTGCAATATGATTATAGTCACAAAAGCCAGAGACAGCGTTGAATTGCACATACTTTAGAGATTCACTGTGATAGCGCAGCAGGAGTGGTCCGAGGTTCAGTGACTGCGACTCGAATTATGGCAGAGGAAACGAACAGATTTTCTTGGCATGATTCATGTAAACTTATTTCGCACTGTTTGCAGATCATGAGTGAAGGTACCAAACCACGAACTTGTATCCAAGAATGGGGCCAAATAAATTTCGCACTGTTTGTAAAGGTACCAAACCAGGGAGGTGCATCGAAGAACGGGGCCAATTAATTTGTAATGCAGGAACGTGGGACTGTTAAAAGTGCGTCGCAAGTAATCTAGTTTTTAAATAGTTTTGTTGTTTACATGTTCAATTTGGTTAAACATAGAATGACTTTTTGGCCCAATAACCCCAAATACTTACATTGAAACACTCATGTTGATTTAATGAGATTGAAAGAAAACTAAGAAATGAGTGAGTAACGTGTGTGAATAAATGACACAACTGTTTTACTGTAACTAATAATAATAGTAGAGTAGCAGAACCGGATGATGTGACCTCACATGCGAACTGCAGTGACTCCTTTTAATAAAAATACCAAATGAATCAGGCCTACCTAATAATACTAATCTTAATTTTTGTGCTGAGGTCAGGTGCTCTCAACACTCTCAAACACTCCAAAACTCAAGTATGAGCACATTTGCTTCACTAAACATGGTAAGTAACAATATAATGAGAGAAATTATTATAAATTTCCACTAAATCATAGTAGTGCTGTGCATACATGTGGTGGCTTTATGCCTGATGTTATGATGCAGAGCATGAGATTACAGTACTCGAGCTCGGTAATAGGGGCGCATTTTGACACGGGTAGAATAGAAATTGACTTCTGAATATTGTTTATGTGCAGATCAAGAACATTAAGCTTTATAATGCTTTCTCTTAGGCCAGTTATCGTTAGGGATGGTACATTTATGTCGTGTTCAAGCCGAGATCAAATTATTGCAAAATATATTGCTGAAGTTTATGGTGTAGCCAATTTTCAAGCTACAACCTTGATTGTATTTTTATTCTGCTTTTAGGCTTCATCACATTCCGTTTTGTGGACAGTAATAAGGTTGAAGCAGCCTCGTCACGAGTCCAGGTCATTTATAAGGAGATTTTTATACACCTTGATTGCATCAAATAATTTATTAATTTTCGGCATTAACAGCCATAATTTGAAAGACTATTTCTCTTGTTATTTCCAACACAGACGGTATAATAAGTTCAGAAAAATTAAACATTTGTTTAATCGGTACAAGCAAATAATATTATGTTTATCAAATGTGCAGAAGTGAAATGGTCCCAAGAGAAGGTGACATGTTGGGCCAGTAATGTCAGTGAAGTAATTTACTATTAAATTATAGCTGAAAGCCATACCCGCCTAAATATGGTGCACTGTTGCCTTGTTTTGTGAGTTGCACTTATTTTCTTTGGTAGTGCAGCTTTTTACAGCATCTTTTTTGCGCAATTAAAATTTTTTTGTGAGGAATTCAGCCAAAAATAGAGGTTGCAGTGGTATTTTAGTGTGCAAGCCTTTGATAACCTTACACACTGATTCATTCTAGAATCCATCTCGGACCTAAACTTAGGGAAATGCTTTCACGCGTACGTCAGCTATTTTATAAGGGGCCGCAAAGCCACTGATAAAATCGGTCACTTAAGATCCGAAGAGTTCAAGTTAGGGGCTAAGGGCACTCCGCAGGGCGCGGTAGTCTCACCCCTCATTTTCAACATAACAATGAAAGCCCTCTCGGAAACGCTGGCTAGGGTACGAACCACGCGCTCTATGCGGACGACATCACCGTATGGTGCGGTGGTGGGGGTCCCACGGGGCCGTGGAGCGTGCCCTACAGGACGCCCTGGATGTTACCGAAGAGTACTTAAAAGGGACGGGACTCTGTCTGTCACCGTCAAAGTCAGAACTACTGTTTTATAGAGTAGATAGCAGGGGCAAGAGACACTCTACTCCTCTCGACCATATTCCCATTAACCTACATGCGAAATCTGGTCAGATGATCCCCAAAATCGAATCGGTCAGGATTCTAGGTCTGATACAAAATGCAAAGGGAAGCAACAATCAAACTATTGCCCGCGTCAAGGCAAAGACGGAGAACATGCTCCGATTAATCACAAGAGTCTCGAACCGCAGAGGCGGCCTCAGTGAGAGTAATCTCCTTAGGCTGTATCATGCGTTCCTAATGAGCCACATAAACTACGTAGCATCGGCGCTCAACGGGTCCCGCTCGGAGGAGGCCAAAATTGATGCGCTGATGCGAAACAACATCAAACGCATACTGGGAATTTCCACTAGCACTAGCACAGAGAAGCTCCTACAATTAGGGGTTCACAGCACCCTCACGGAGGTAATCGAAGCACAAAGAACGGCGCAAAACGTCCACCTCTCATCTTCGAAGGCAGACAGAAGCATATTAAAGTGTGCAGGTCTGGCCCGCTTGACCATCGGCGAGAATGCCACCATGCTCTTTCACGCCGTTAGGGAGACCTTTCAGGTAAGCCGTTTCCCAAGGAATGTACACCCACAATATAATGTGGTTAGACGCAAGGTACGATCCCGCTCTCTCAGTGACTTTACGCATAAAAGCCTAAATTAACTACCTATGTAGATGCTGCCCAGTATGCGCACACAGATTCATTTATAGCTGTTGTATTTGATCCTCACGGCAAAATCCTTAATGCAGCTTCGGTAAGACACACCACGGTAGCGGCGGCTGAACAGGCTGTAATCGCGCTAGCTATGAAGGACCCCTCGCGGCCTTACATCTACACAGTCATACGAGCCTTTCTACCTAGCCTAATCTCGAAAGAGGCGGCGGGTATAATCAAGCAAGAACCGCCTCATGCTTTTCACACTATCGCATGATTCCCGGCACACATGGGAAACAATGTACATCCCAGCAAACCCAACCCGAATGAGCTAGTTCATGACTAAGCGCGAGGTCTAACATTCCGCGATGGTCCTGATATGCTAGACAGTCCGGATTGTGAGCATAACTCTGAACCATTACTCTCTTTTCATGAAATAGTCAAACACTATCAGCTTGGGCGCAGGCAATTCCCGATTCCACACCCACAGCTAACTAGACCTCAATGTACCACATTGAAAATGTTACAAACGGGGTCTTTCCCGTCGAGAGGAAGGTTTAGCCGCTTTGCTACGGACATCGACCCACACTGCCCTGAGTGCAATGAAGAGTATTTCTCGTTAGCACACATGCTCTGGCAATGTTCTACGTTACAAAACGCCTCTTTTAATAAACAAGAGGACTGGGAGGAAGCCCTTAAAAGCAGCAATCCCCAGGACCAGCTAAGGGCTGTTTAAAGAGCCCGCGAACGGGCGGAGGACCATGGTCTTCCGGCCCCAACGCGCGAGCGGCCCGTATAACTGCGACTTAATAGTTCCTTAGGAGCGTAATAAAGTTCGTTGACTGACTGACTGATTCCAACATACAATTTTAATAGCCACTACTATTACATTAGGTACGCAGGCGCCCTAAGTTTATCAGAATAACAGCGAAGTGTTCCTTTATAACTTACTATGCAGGCATATACCTGCTTGCAAGGAGGAAGGCGCGCGAGATTAAGGACACAGAATATGTGCCCTCTACAGATGCGGAAATAGTCAGAGGGAAACGTCGCTGCCAAAACGACCATCTAAATGAAACTCCACAACGCCAAAATTACAGGTAAGTGCTGATTCATATTAATACTGTTGTATGAAATTGCCAGCGTGCGCACATGTAACCTAAATATTAATTTCACAATGTAAAATCAGGGTATTGAATCACATAGACATTTGAAAAAAAAATTTAGCTCTGGATCTGTATGATTTAACACGGTAATAACTTATGGAATGAAATGGTGTTTTTTTTTCCAGCCAAGTAAATTCAGCGACAGCGCATGCTTGAAATTCTGTGCCGCTCAAAGCAGTTTCATTCTTTGCCAAGTATGTCACTACCAGTATGTCAAGACTCCGCATTAGGTGGTTCATTTACCTCTTGCAATTTTTTCCCTAAATTATTATCGCACACTGATGGGCAGTTATAAATCTTGAAACGTTTGTGACACCATTGTAGTTCTTTAAAATTCTATAGAAGCCTGTTTAATTGTACAAGCTTTATTAACAAGATGATGCTATTTCTTTACAAGTGCATGGAAATGTTATTGCGGGCAGGGTTCCAAACAGGCAATTTATAGGCGCGTAGCATTTTAATGTTACTGTAACTGCTTGAAATAACTTTGCTGCAAATAGTTGCGATTCCTCAAGGTTGCACACGTCTGCTGTCATTTTTAAGGCATATGCGCAAGCATTCACCATTTATGTATTAGCTATATCATGTGTGTAGTGGCTGTAGCTTTCAATTTACCATAGCAAGTAAAACTGGGGTGGTATAACAATGCTATCTCATTGCAGCTGGGCCTTTGCTGTTCTGCAATCACCTAATTGCACGAGGAATTGCAGCAGGAATTAGGTAATGCTTCCCTGCAAAGGCCGAGCTGCAGTGACATAGCATTGTTACACCACCCCAACTTTATTTGCTATGGTAAATTGAAAGTTCTAGTCACTACACAGAATACATAGCTAATTCATAAATGGTGAAGGCTTGAGCATATACCTGCAACACCAGTCCATCTATAAACATATTCACGTCTTGGCAACGTCAAGAAAGACACTTCATATTTCAGACTGAGCAAATATTTAGCGATTCCTTAAAATATGACAGCCGGCGAGTGCAATAACTTGAATGGATCCGTGCAATAACTATAATACTCGATTTATTTGATTCTCTGACAAATGTCTCATCGAAGAACCTATCAGGCATGGTTTATTGTTGTAATTTCTGCTATTAGGGCTCGTTTTCGCATATCACCTTGTGTTATAATCCCTAATTCATCAAACAATTCATTCTTTGTCTAAAATCTGGCGATACAGTAGCTTTGGATATTTCTAACTTCAACCATTTAAATCGTATCATCCCTGTAATTTATTTCAGACCAATATTTTCATCACCCTCTGTATGAAATAGACTATAGTAAGATAACCAAATTCACTATTTAGGAAGAAGACGAAGTGCCTCTCAGGCAGAACGCTGAGTCTTCGAGCTCAACTTTTTTTGTGAATTTTCTTGGACTTCACCGGTGAACTACTGTTTCCTGCTTAGTTGGGATAGAGATGGACTCTCACGCGCGTCCACCGGACTCGGTAGGGCCCGCGGCGGCTGCCTCCAGGAAGCGCTACGACACCGAGAGCGACACTGACAGCGACGACACCAGCAAGGCGTTCTGCATCCTGGCAAATTAAAGGTAAGCGCTTCGGCTGTTCAGATTCCATCACACAATTTGCGACCTCTTTCACAGCTCTTATAGTCCTGAGATTTGTCAAATATGATGGTTCTTTCATTGCTCCGCCATTGCCGTTTCGCAGCGAATAAAAGACAAATAATGTCCCATACTATTCTGTATTCATCTTTTAGGATCCGCTGGTCTTCTCTGTAAAAAAGCGTATGTCACTAGGTGACGGCTATGAAAGTCGTTACGTGAGACACGTGGCCATTGATTGAACTGAAGTAAGAACAAATGCAGGCCAAGAACAAGAACAAAAATGGGAAGCATTCTACACTTTATTTTATAAATGTGCAAATATGTGCCGAAAAAACCTATTGGAAGAAATGAATGACTGTCTATTGCCATTTCTTTAGTTCAATATATTCGACAGCTTAACTGGAGTTACATCGGAGTGCTGTAGAATCTCCTGACATTTCGAAGTATACAGTTGATCCGACTTTGGAGCAACAAGCTTGTAGTAATTTTTGCAGCCTTCATCGGGCCCAAGGGTGACAGAGGAATTTCTCACGCGCAGGTCGAACCAGAAGCCTGCAACAAAGAGGAAATAAAAAGTTTGAGGTCTACAGACGTTAGTTCTTACTATCTGCAAGTATAAGTTAATCAGAAAAGCAATCAAGGACTAAGTATAATAAATGGCAATGGCATAATTTATCTATTTGTAGTTATGGGCAAATTTTCTTGCCTATCATTGCTTTTTCCCATATATGATTGTGCTCAGCTCAGAGCATAATACAAAACAGACGCGGCAGTTACAGGCCTAATTTTGACATAGGCTCCCATATTGGCAGCCGTATTGTTACCTATACAATGATACAGCAAAGTGGCTGGCATCGTAAAATTTGTAGAAACTTCTCAAGAAATTTTCAGTGGTCTATTCCTATATTGGTATGGGTACATTGATATATTGGTATTAGTCTATTTGGTAAACTGGTGCTGTCACAGCTTCTCCCCCCAATGTAACCAGGCACAGGAGTGCTCGTCCGACTCATCAGCACATGGCAGTTCGTGATGATTATTACTCAAAATAAGTGACGTAGAGCAACATGTACAGCAAGTAGCTGTGCCAAGCTAGGAAAGCTGAAGTCGCGCCCGTCCCGCGCGATCTTGCACAAAGCCATGTGTTAAGGGGGGGGGGGGGAGGAGACATTGAATGGTTATGTAAAACCTGCGATGATAGGAGTCATGAACATGGTTGTGTGTTTAATGCGAATAGCATTCTATGCCTACTTCAGCCGTTGGAGCATATCTAGCTATCTGTCCATCTATCTATCTATCGCTCTATCTATCTATCTGTCGATCTTTCTACTTATCTATCAAGCTATGTTTTTATCTATCTAGCCTCTTACACCGACCCAGTGGCCGAAGTTATCTACTTGCTTCGGCCACTAGGTCGGTGCACCTGGCCGAGGTGCCGTCATAGTCGTGCCGTTGATGTCATTCCAGCTTCGTGATACCTTGCTCTCCTCATCCAATGGTTGACATGCTTTCCACCTCGACCCAGTGGCCCAAGTTGTCCAATAGCTTGGTCTACTAGGTATAGACAGCCTCGTGATCGCGACTACTTTGGTCATTGCATTGCCGTCATTCAGACTTTTGTCAATCGACACTCGTCATGGTGTCATCGTAACGTCATCGTTGTCATTCAGCCGTCATGCATGCGTTGATACAGCGCCATAGTGATGGCGTCATGGTCGTTCTGTCGTCATCATTTCAGCTTCATGATGTGACTCTCGTCATGCTGGCAAGGCCACACCTTCTACTCTGACCCCGCAGTCCAGCTTGTCTAATAGCTTGGATCACTAGGTAGGTATGCGGGGTCGTGATGCCGTCATGGTCCTTGCATCGTCATCACTACGTCTTTGTCATCTGACTCTCGTCATGCCGTCTTTAACACGCGCATGCCGTCCAGCAGTCGTTGTCATACAGTTGTCGTGACGCTGTCGTTTCATAACTGTTATTACTTCAGTGACGTAATGTCGTTGTTATCATGTCGTAGTCGTCATACCACCTTCATCGTTTCATTTACGTCAATATTTCTTCTTCATCTTAATTAAATCGGCATTATGCCGCCTTTGTGGTACCGTTAACGTGAGACAGTCGCTATTGGGCCTCTATGGTTAGAACATCGTCGTAATGCCGTCGTGGTCGCTCCATTCTGTTGGATTGCGGAAGGACGAAGGAGAGGTGTAGGATTGTCAAGCGGGTCCAGAGGAGTAAGTCCGAGCGTCAGAACGAGTCAGTGGGCACGCTGACGGAAGGCCGAGATTGGCAAACTCCGGCCTGACTACAGCTGGCTGCGGACATCGGATACCAGTCACCCATCGCAGCCATCGGACACCGATGGCTGCAATGGGTCACTGGCATGGGTTATGAACAAGGGGGGGAGGGGGGGTTGAATGGGTGCAGGACAGGCAGCCTCAATCTCGTGACGAACAATGCGCCTAATGTGGTCATAGATGAGGGGCTGGCGAACAGCATAACACGATGAAGCTGCAGCCATATTGGGCACATCGGTTAATCGCTGGGTTTTACGGCGGCTCTTAACGTGTTCCACCCGCCGGCACTATTTGATGATTAAGTCGACAGTATCAACGTTAGCGCACACGAGCAGGTTAAAAGCATCGTCAGCCATACCTTTTGGCACATGAGAAACGCTCTCGTACTCAGGCATATGTGCTCGTCAACCCTGCGGCAAAGAGCGAGAACGTCCTGAATGCAAGAGACCTTTGACTCGGAGGATGTCTGTGCACCAGTGGCAAGTTCATTACGCGCTGCAAGCTATACCGACCAGTGGTGTCACCGAAAAGATCGTGGAGCTTCTCTTTGAATGAGTCCCAGCTTCTAATGTCAGCCTCGTGCCTCTCGAACGGCACCCGCGGTGGGCCATCGAGGTAAAAATGCACGTTTGCGAGCATAAAGGTCGGGTTCCACCTGTAGCAGGCGCTGATCCGTTCGTAAAGGTTGAGCCATTTGTCAAGGTCAACCCCGTCCTGGCCGGAAAACAGGCCAGGATCTCGAGCAGGAGGTAGAACAATGTAGGTGGGAGCCACGGGAGGGGCAGGCGGTGAAGACGATGTGCTTGCACCGACTGACATAGTCGTGAGCGTGATGAGGCGGCCTTTGTGGAGCTCCGTGATGGGTTCAGTGAACCACATGACCACAAAGATGTTACGTTAAACAACACAAGGGGGGATTATTTACACTGTATTTACACTGAGAGACACTAGCCAAGATGGTGGTCAGCCTCCCAGCACCAGAAAGACCTGTCTTCTTTGTCGTCATCTCCAGGAAGAATGTCCCTCTCTGTTGTGGTAACTTCGTAACAATATGTTAGCGTAGTTTGGTGCCATTTTTGTGCCATTGCGGCGCCACTCATTTGGAGGTAGTGCTGGCCTTTAAATTCGAACCTATTTAATTCTAGAACAAGCTTATTTAAAATTTCTATTACTTGTTGACCTGGATATGATGTATGGTTATGTTTGCTACATAATTCTACAAGGCTTCTGTGCCATTATCATGTGTAATATTCGTGCAAATTGAATCAGCCTTCAATGTGACAAGAATGGCCCCATTTGGGAGCTTTACGTTAGCGATTTCCAGAAGATAGTGATTTCTGTCGTGCAAGTTGGGTTGGCATGTAAGCGGTATGTTTGTTATTAGGCACTCAACGTAACTGGATATTGGTTCGGTCAGTGTTCCTGTGTGGTTCCACCTTATCTCGCTAATGTTCTCGCGTTCTAGTGTTCCTGTGTGGTTCCACCTTATCTAAACGCGCGACACCTTCTAGGTGGTGCCTAAAGGACCTTCACACTGTTCTGATGTCTGTGTTCGACGAACCTTGTCTTTCTTAGAAGATAACGACCTATGCCTTATGAAAGCTGATAAGGAAGGAGGGTTTGCTGTCGCCGAGAAGAGCGCTTTTAACGAGAAAGAGTTGCAGGCTGTGCTAAAAAAACTTTGTTCCTATTAAGAAAAGTGAAGTTAGGGTGAAAACAAAGTGTATAGACTTTTGTAAATAACTGGAACTGATGTCGCTTGCCAAAAGCATAGAGATTAGTAGAGGCAGGTGCCTATCGGTATTTTTAAGCCTAAGACCCAGAAGCCAGATTCAGCATTCAGGACCATTATCAGTGAATCTGGTTGGTGGCAGAAGAATGTAAGTCAATTCCTGCAAAGGAATTTAAAGTTTCTAGCAGCGAACGACCCTTTTCGAACAAAGAATACGGATGACGTGGTGCAGTTTTTGCTTGAGAATCAGGATCTAGGTTATCTTTTCTCTGTTGATGTTGAATATTTATTTTATTTAGTGCAACAGCGTGAACTTCTCACTTCTGTACATGCTTGTATTGAGAACACTGGTACGATCTCGTTCCAGAATGACGCTGGATTTTTAGTGGGTAACTTTTTAAGTCTTTTGGTATATTCATTTCAAGTTACTTTTATTGTTTTTAATGACCAACCTTATTTACAACGGAATGGTATTTGTATTTGGTCTTGTGTTGTTCCCGTCCTTGTTGATATTTTTCGGTCTAGTGTGGACCGTTCTTTAGACTATGCTTTTATTGAGCGGAAAGTTTTAAAAGTTTTTAGATACGATGCCGATTTTTGGTATTTATATCGCTTGACTTCTCCTACAAAGATACGATCAATAAGGTTTTAGATGATTTTAAGGAACATGGACAAGGTCTTGTTTTTACCCACGAGAGCGCACAAAACAATGTGTTGCAGTTCTTGGAACTAAAGCTTGAGTTCTGTGACTGCCATATGTGTTGGGCGTATCAACCACGTGCGATAAAGGAACTTTTGTGCTTTAACTCGGTGCACTCGAGGATATTTTTATAAAAAGAGGCATTGCGTCGTCTTGCATGGAATCGGCTCTTAAAAGTTCGTGTGTGCACAAGATGCAAGAAAGCTTTGATAATCAGAGAAGCCGGCTTCTGACAGCTTGGTTCCCTATGTCGCTTTTGACTGCCGTGGATGAAGCTCGGATTCAGTGAAGAAAACCACAAATAGGTTAGCCGCCGAACGTGAAAGGCGAAGGCCTGCGGCGGTCCCTTGTGTGCATAAGCTGAACCATTAACTCAAGAAAGTTGCTTGCAGGTATGGTGTTCTTTGCAGTTTTCTGCGCCGAACAAGCTTTCTAAGCTATGCTAGCGCATCTGCGGGGAGAGCAGAGGAGGATGCCAAATTCGGCATGGTGCTTCCTACGTGTCGTGCGCTGTCGGCGTGGTTTATGCCATTCCACTTTCATATGGTAAGACGTACGTTGGCCAGACAGGGCGCTGCGTCAATGAGCGACTTAGGGAACATGCGCAAAAAGTAAACAAAAAGGTAGATAGAGGCGCGCACCTTGTTGCACATTAAGGGCCCATTCACACTTGCGACCAGGCGAGGTCGCGTGACCAAGTTAGTTCCAAAGCGACCAGTCGCAAGTTGTCGCAAATAGTCGCTTTTCTCGACAGGCGACCGTTTAGGGCCAGAGGCTCACTGCTCGATTTTTCAGTCACGCGACCGCAGTCGCAGAGCAGCTGAACCAATCGGATGCGAAGGAACAGGGCGTCCGTATACGCTGACGCTTATTTTACGCGGCGATGACATTGCAAGCAGGCGTGAACGGCATATCGCGAGACATTTCGGTTTAGCGACTCGTCGGTCGCATTTGTAAGTGTGAACATCGTTCGTCTTGAGTAGCTTTCTGGTCGCCATTCCCAATCGGTCGCGAGACGTCGTCTAGTCGCAAGTGTGAATGGGTCCTTAAACTCTTGCATCAATTGTTAGGCGTGAGTAGATCGGACATCGATTTGTGGCAAAAGCAAGAATCAGCATGCGCGTGCTTGAGTTAGAGGCCTACCACATGAAAAGACAAGGCGATAATTGCATCAGTGATACATCTTTGTCCCTGCACCCATCTGAATTTGATTTATACGTTTGCGCATGTGATAACTTTGGCAGATATCTGTAATGTATTCGGTGCGCCTGCGCGGTTCTGTGGCCTAGAGTTTATATATGCATCGACGACGAAAGAAGTTGTTAGTCAGCCCCAGTGTGTGTCGTATCTTCCTTTTGTGGTCCGTCTAAGGTGTTTGCGCTGTATGTTTAAGTTCAGAATTATCTACCAAGTAGGCCCAAATGAAGTTTTACTGAAACTTCTGTGTGAATTCTTGCACAGCCACCACGGTTATGTTTCTGTGTTGTGTGGTACGGTCCGAATTGAGTCGAGTGTAAAATTCTTTGTTTTTTAATTGTCGGTTCCCTTACTAAATGTAGTTCAATTTCCTTAAGTCTGGACAATCCTATCCACATATTCCAACCATGGGCAGTGCTAGGCATTGACGAAGTGTTCAATGTACCCCTAATCGCAAGTAGAGATATTATTCTAGTAGACGACGCTAGGAAAGCTTCCCTGAGGAAAAGGATCCTTCACTTTTCACGCTTTCCTGCCAACACATGTGCCATGACTACCCCATGTTTTTTTTTAGAAAACGTTCCCCACACTTTCTAAAATCATTGGCTATAGACTTGTTCACACCTCATATGTCCAAATATACGTATAGACGTAGCAGGTTCGCAGCAAAACTACTAGGTTTTCTAGACAATCTCATAACCTTGCTCTCAATGCATTCGTTTTCATAAAGATGAATATGCTTCCATCTATCAGTGGGAGAAAATGCGAGTACCCCTGCCGTGAAGTGTTGCAGGCACAGTTCCACTCTTATGTAATTGGATGCAGTAAATTGATAACCAGACTGCGTAAGATCGCCACATGATAAACAGTCTAGTAACCTGTTTTACCAATCTTTAGTAGTAGTACTTTTTGCACGAGTAGCACCTCCTCAATCTGTTTCAATCCTCCTACGGGAACATTTCTTTCTCGCCCGTGGTCAACTAACCCTCACTGCACGGTCTAGTCTTCATGTCATCAAAGCATGCGCAGTATACATACTTGGGAAGCCCAGTGTTAGCGTCACATTAATCACGGCGCAGCTGTAATTTTGGCTGGCATAGATTATTAGCTCATAACCCTCTTCAAGGCCACCTGTTTATGGGAAAGGAAGAAAAACAGAAACAATCAAATTTTTACAAAAATACAGCCTCAAGTGCGCTAGCAATGCTTCTGTTTTTTATCCCCGTTTTCACAAGTATGACTAATTCAATACCCAGCAGCCACAACGCCATCTCTATCTCAGCAACATTCTAATACTCTTGAAATCTATGTTAGTATCACGTCCCCGTATTTATGCGCTGTAGGCTTGTCAAATTAACCAGTCGCAGTGAATGTTCCTCGCCCTTTCGTCAGAATAGACTGGCGAGAAACCTGTTGCTCTGAAATCACCGAGGAATATTTAGTTCCCATTCCCCATCCCTATGCAGAGTAGCATGCCAGTGGTTATATAGGCGCCGGCCAAAATATCTATTTGTCTAATAAAAAGGCTCTGTATCTCTCACACAGAGAAAATATGCTATTGCGCCGTCACCACTTCAGACAAAAGTCAGCAGCTCACTCGCTACCGAGATAACGCTAGCTCAATCGCTACCGAGCATACCACTCGGGCATTTTGGCATCGCTGATTTGTTCAACTGACGCACTGTTTTTATGCACGCTGGCGGAACTAATTGTGCACACTAAATTCGATTGCACAGAACGCTACAACCAAAATAAATATTCAACAAAGGGGTACGCTCAAATTCGAAACAGCGTCTTACCTAATAGAATCTTGAGCTTAAAATAAACGCAACTTGCACATACTTCCTAAAGCACCCATGTTGAAAGGTGGAACATTTTTACACATCTTCACGACGCAAGTGCAGAGTTAGTTTGTCAATACGCAACGAAAAGCAACCGCTTTGTCAGCTAAATATACGCCAATATTTCCACTTACAGAGAGCTTTAAACATAGAAAAGTTTGGAGAGATATTTCATACTGTACACACAGCCGAAATAAAAGCAGCGCAACCAAAAAAAGATCCATGCAATGTCAGAGCGCAGAATAAGAATTCAGTTATATATGCCTAAAGTCTTTCTTTACCGGGTGTTTTAGCGAACACATTGAAATTTTTCTTTAAATATCAGTGGCAGGTAGGGAAATTATAGTTCATGAGCTGGTCTGCAACAGGCGGTCATTATTTGCACAAAAAATTGAAATGTATAATTGACTAATTAACAAAAACTTACAAATTATGTCCCGAATCAATTGTCTTATGGCAAAGACTGCGGCTGCAATATCATGGTGATCCTACGTCACTGACAAAAGTAAACTCACGCCAGTGCACAACACTCGCGCTGATAACTTAATTGCGTCAGGTAGCGAGTGTAAGCGACCATACGCTGACCATCGCCTAACGTGACCATCGCCTAACGAAAGCCAGTTTATTCTCTTACTGTAAACTAGAATATTGGCTGTCCCCGTTTGCCATCTGATCCACACCGCTTCTTCTTGTCTCTTAACGTTAAGCTGAACAATTTTGGTTGTGTCACTTTGCGCGGTCCTTAACTTGTTCTGCAGCTTCCTTGTTAACCTCCAAGTTTCGTCTCCATATCTTAGCACTGCTAGAATGCGATGATCGTACCCTTTTCTTTTGAACGAGAGTGGTAAGCTTGTAGTGAGTATTTTGTAATGTCTACCCTATTGTGATGACAGGTTCTTCCATTAATTATTCAGACGGTTTTCTAAGGTGGATCCTCCGAGAACCCAATTGAGAACAAAGCCGTGGAGAACGCACACAATCGTTTAATAAAACTAAAACGAAAATCACCCCATCAAATAAACACTGAATAAAAAACACACAATAAGAAACACATTTGGAGCTAGACCGCTAATGATAGCAGGAAAGTTCGGGCAGGCCGCGAGTGTGAGTTGAGTCAAAGGCGTCAATCTTCGTCAAAGGTGGCCTCGTCATCTTGCGCCGGTAAGTTTTAAAAAGGTTAGTAGAGTGACATCACGTGCGGTCGTAGTCGGGGGCGGCTGGCTGTACAGGGAGAGACTGAAACGAAAATTAGCGTTGTCGTTTGACGTCCCTTGGCGTGGTTTCTAATACTATGGGACAATAGCGGGAGAATGGGAAGACGGCAGAAACGAAAAAAAAAAAAACATTGAGATAGAAGAACAGTGACATATGAGGGTTTTGTGGGAGCGAGTTGATAGGGAGTCTTCACAGGTGTCGTAGGCGGCGTACTTTTCTGGTTTAGAAGAGCCGGTTAGCCGGTCAGTGTGCGAATAACAAAAAACGACATGAGTTAAAAGAATGACTCAAGTAGCGTAGAAGCAATGCATCGGGAAATTTTGAATCTGGTAAGATGGCGACACGGACTCAGGGGCCAATGCATACGGTAGTTGTAAGGTAACAGCTTGGTGTTTCTTTCAGCTTGATTTTTTTAAGCCTCAGTTGTTCGGCGTAGGCGTCGTCGCGGCGGTATGCAGAAGTGGCGCAACCCTGTGTGGTCGAGGTGCCGAAAAAGGCATCCTGGCACTTGGGACTTGGGAATGTGTCGGTGTGCTATTTTAAAAAAAAAAAGAAAAGAAAAATAGAGGAAAGAAGAAAGAACGAAAAACAAATAGCAGGGTGACAGCAGAAAAAACGGGAGGGGGCATGTCTACATAGGAAAAGGGCTCGTATGGTTGATATATCTCGTATAATGCCGATGGCGTTCCTGAACACAGGGATCACTGCGGTTAGTAAATCATCATTATACATAACAGCCTTGCCCTTCGGGATAGCCTTCTTTCCGTGTAACGCAGTAGTGCCCAAAAGATAGGGCATAAAAAATGCAACAGCTATTCGTGAGCGCGGGATTTCTGTAAGACGGGTGCGTGCGTCGTAGACCACAGGAATGAAGAAGGCAATAAATATGGTTTTCATTATCGTCTTTTTCTAAATAAACAATAAAAAACATTGGCGCCACTATAAGACTTGTATGACAATGCCGCATGCTTGTACCATGCGCTTTTATAGAACAAGAAGATGTGTAACCGAGCATCTACTACTGCTTCGGACGCCAGGAGAAACTCCGGCCACGCTGACCTAAATCCCTTCAGTATGCCTCACAGATCCGTTTCGCACGTATAGGAGAAACCACGTCATGCTGAATAGAGCGCGTGAGCGCGAACGTGACCAGCAGAAACTGCTGCCGAGCATGCACAAGGCATAATGCACGAAGCGATCGGCCTAGTTGAAATACCCGATGTGGTTGTAATTGTCGGAACATAGAAGTATGCGGAAACTTCGCTGGAGCTGTCTAAGTATGCGTAAACATACCCTGAAATTTCAGTTGGCCCAAACTCAAAGTTTATATGGCACACCCCCAAATTTCGAGTTGGCCCACACCCAAATTTATGTGGGCCCACCCCTACTATAAACTTTCCCGTGCATTTTCCATGGAGCCCTGTGTGCCCTTATGGATACACCTAAATCTTATCATATGGGTATTCTGGTATATATATTTTGGTTCTTTTTATTTTAATTCTACCTTATCACTTACAAACGTAGCAATCACCTACACTTATACTATGCAAACAATAAAATGTGCTAACTTTGCAAATTACGCATTTTTGTGCAAGTACGATCCATTACACTTTTCGTGTGGCAGATTTACCTGGTGTATTCACCAAAGAATGCTTACGCAATAATTAATGGTCCAGCAATGACTTGGGGGTAACACTGTATGATTGGGACAGTCAAAACTGGTGATGACATGGAAGAGTTGCTAGAACTGATGTAGTCGGAAGTGTCATCCTGAGGCAGTGGTAGCGAGTTCGAGCAAACGGCGACTTATACGTAACTCCGGGAAGAAGATCGGCCGACTGAACATTTTATCTTAAAAAACATGCGTACCACCACACGAGAAGACGAAGATGAAAGGCGACGATGATTATGTACACATGAAAGCAATGGAGTGTCAATAAACTTGGCGATCACGACAATAATAGTATACTTATCATTGTTTCTATCATGTTCTTTTATGCATCGCCTTTGGACTTTACGTGACACGGTAACATAGTATATTGAATACACAGTGTATTCATCTATTTCTGATAATCATATTTCCCTATGGCGGTCCTATTGCCCTCTGTTCTAAGACAACGCAAAGCAAGGCCCGCCCTGGAGAAATAGGGGGTACCCAGGAAAGCGCGCCAGAAGCCGCTGCACTGTCTTACTTTGCTGGGAGCCCCTGCACTGCTGCAGAACATCGGAACAAAACGAGAAAGTATAAGCAACCTAAGGGCGTATTTTGGGACTATCACTTTCGGTGATACCATGGCCTCGGCCATCAGGCACATGCTGATTGGCTGGTTGAGCACTACGTCACGCGCGGGCAATAGTATCACCGAAAGTGATCGTCCCAGAATACGTTCCTGCTAGTTTCCGCAATGGTGACCTCGCTCGTCGGTAGCATAGGGCTCCTCCATGAAGACATCGAGTGGACCTACATCCTCAAACGGCCGATGTTTTCACAGTTCTGACCGGGAAGCCCGACAGCCTAGCCCTTAAAGCTGGAGGCAGGATTTTACCTCAGTGGCATCACGTCGTACAAAAGTATGTAGCACGACGGTAGCTAAGACTGCCTCTTGATATGCTCTGTGATGTTCTGTCTCCTTATATGATGTCTTATGATGAGCTCTTGGCCTTCTTGCTGTCCCTGCTTGTACTTGCAGTGCCGCTTCTGAAGCTGGCTGCCCTGAAGCTTGGACGTTACGCTACTCCTCGCCCCAGGCTCCGGAAAGTCTAATCGCTGAAGCTTGATCACACTGGGAACACACTGCAACACCTGCACAACGATTTTCTGCACATGCTTAATGAAGGGTGCACTCCTGATTTTATGTGTCGTAAACCTGGAGTTGCGCGACACTTTCCTTTGCAGCTGCTTTCTATGCGTAATCATGGCCTATGTAAAGGTCATAACAGCGCCTACTGCCAGTTATATATCAAACACTACGCCATTGTAGGCACATAGAGCATTTCCAGCTTTATCCTTTGTCTCTCATAACCTAATACTCCATGCTAGATTTCGCTTACCTTCAGCCATGCACCTGTAATTTCGCTGGTGTTAAGAACCTTCCATCGACAATGCGTCATACCCAGCGTCGTCAACGGTGTCCTGGCATCCACTCCGCGAAATAAAGACCACCTAAGCTATTATTTGCCTACACTCTATAATAGACTACTAGCTGAGTTTATACAAAATCAAGAAGGTGGCCGAGAGATGAAGTTTCCCACTGTGGTATGAAACTTCCAAATAAGGATAAGGTGCTTCAGAAAGGCTGTCAGCTTTTCTGAGGCACCTTATCTCTGTTTGACCCATCTATACAGCTGTACTTATAGGCACTCTTCTTACCTCAGCAATCCTTACGCAGATTTATTTCTGCATTTTTAGTTTCCCGCACTCACTCCACCTTTTATTTTGTTTGACATTTATCGCGGATCGAAATGTTTGTGCAGAGCGGCAGAGTTTTTGACAGTCCTGTTCTGATCAGCTCTAAAACAACGTAATGCGACGCCATAGCTGTTGAACTAAGTCTTCTAGAAAATGAACGGCTGCAACACTGACAATATCTTCTTCGTTTCCTCAAAGGCCATGCGTCACTGCTGAAACTTCGAATAAATAGAAAGGGTACCACCTATCTGACCACCTAGCCCATAGCCATACTTAATTTCTCAATTGCAGCAAGCGCTCTAGAAAATGCCTTCAAAATGCAACTGTATTCAATAATTTCTTTACATGCCACCACACAAGAAAGAAAATTCAAACAGGAGTTGTTTAATAATAAGCGCAATAGTGTTCCACATAACATATACAGAAACAAATGTTAAAGAGCAATTGATACATAGTTACACACACTGAACAGTCTAATTGGCCGTGCACTACTAAGTTCATCAGGCAAATGCTCTCACGTTAGTTCGAAAAAAGAAATTTCAAGGTCTATTGACTATTTGAAAACTGTTTTACTATTTCTAATTCACGTTCACAAGTCGCAGCTTACCGGCCACGCTAGCTTATTGGCTAAGGCCTTGCGCTGCCGAGTTCGAGGCGGCGGGTTCGCTCCCCAGAGTGAAGGCCGGATTTCAAATATGCAAAATGTTAAAATACACGTGTGCTTAGATTCAGGTACACGATAAGAACTCCAAGTGGTCGAAATTCGTTCAGAGTCTCTTACTACGCGGCGCCTCATAATGATATCATGGTCTTTGCATGTAAAACACCAGGATTTCCATCGCAGCTCGACTATTTACATCGCAGGCAGTATTTACGTAAATATTTTCCTTTCGCCAGCATTTCAGGTACGCATTGTTCATGACGGCAATTGGCATGGAACCAAACGAAGGCGCCGTGACGGTCAAGAGAAGACGTCAAGTGCGTAGCATAAATACTGTACCCGCATGTTCATCGTCTTTCAGAATAGTCATTAGTCTTTTATTCGAGTACGCAGTGTGTTTTCTTGCGATAGCAATTATATGGACACTTCAACCGGATTTCTGCCGTCGCCGTCGCCGTCGCCGTTGCCGTGAGGTTCCCTATAGATAAAATCTTCGCCGCGCGCCGTATGCCCCAGCGGAAGCGTGCGGGGACGCGCGGGGACTTCTCTGCCAACAACCGCGCTCGTCGCTCGTCCGCACCGTCTCTTATCTCTCCCACGCGCAAGCAAGGAAGCGGGAAGCCAGCGCCGGAGGGAGCGGGGGGGGGGGGGGGGGGCACTTCTACTCTGCCAACAACCGCGCTCGTCGCTCGACCGCACGGTCTCTTATCTCCACACGGCTCTGACCTTTATGCACTGTGCATTCGCCGCTCAGTTTCTGTTGAAGCGATAGACCGCACGTACCTTCGCCCGCTGCAGCGTAAGGGCTTGCTGCCAGCGTTTTGACAGTCGCTGTCTGCAGTCATTCAGTGTGATCTATTCATGTTTGTTTGTGCGCGCTCACACCACGCTTGTTCATTCAGTTAGTAATAATCGGGTCACATTTTCCAACGCACGCTACACATGTAATGCTGCCCGGATAGGCAGTGCAGCGCTACAGGTGTGTCCCTTCGCACGCGCGCTGCCCACGGGAAGCGCTTCTCATCAACACCACCGTTTCACACGCGCCTTCTCGTGGTCATCGAGTCTCTCTTCATGTCGGTCTACTTACGCCGCAGCACACCTGCTTACATAATCAGCTCATGTTTACTACAATTCATATTGCTACCAAAGCCGCTCAGCTTACTTCGTATGACATTGGTGTGTTGCTATCGCATTCATTGCTTCCCCCTTAGGGCGAAACTGTGACATTTTTCCCATAGCTTTACCGTTGATTTACACCTCGGGCTGAGCGATTGTGTTGGATATCTTATCACGTATAACATTGGTGCTGTTGCTGCCTTGTTCGCCAAATGTGGCTTACCTCTTCACATACAAAAAAATAATCCCGAATTTCTGCAGCTTCCATTCGGTATGACTTCATATAAAAATACTAGTTTATACTTATTTTTTTGTGTGAGACAAGGTGAGTATAGTATAGGTCGCAATATTTACAGCTAAGACCACTACAATAAGCAAAAGTTGTCATTTGTAGTTATACGTGCATATGAGTTTCTTTCCTAGAACAGCGAGCTGCTTCTCAAGAAAAGTTGAAGTGATTTATGGAATGTTCTACACACGAAAATATCACTAGAAGCAATGTGCCTACCTGGTTGACCGAATAATATCGAATTCGGTTCCTGGCTGTGTTCAGGAAAAAACCTGCCTTCCACCGGATATCCTGACCTATGGACAAAGTAAGAGTAAGTCATTCTTGTTTCGAAGTACTATAATATGTTGCTTGCATCTTACTTGTTTCCATGGTAATAATATGTTCTATTGAAGTAAATCGCTTCTTCTGTCATATTGACCATACAATCCACCTTGCAGGTAATATTAGCATGAATTGTAGAATTGTAGGTCCAAATTGGTTCATTCGTGCCCAGAAACTGGAAAAGAAGATAATATCAGACTGCACTCTTTAAATTCTGTGGTTCGACGTGCCCAAACAACGATATGATTATGAGGCACGACGTAGTGAGGGATAAATTTTTACCACTTGGGGTTCTTTAAACGTGCACCCAATACAGGCTACACGGGCGTTCTTGCATTTCACGCCCATCGAAATGCGGCCGGGATTCGTTCCCTCGCCCTCGGGCTTAGCAGCACAGCGTCATAACCACTGCGCCACAACAACAGGTGAGGTGCTGCACTCTAACAAGTACAAGAATAGTTCACACTATCGGCCAGAAAATTACACTGACATTCCGTCTCCTAATAGGTTATTACATATAAATGTTCGCACAAGAGTAGAAGTGTGATAGGAGTTAACGAGGTAGAAGAGAGAGACGTTTTGCACCTGCTTGAGTCTTTATAATAAGCGCAATAAGTGCATAATAAGCATAATAAATGAAGCCCGCTTCTGTATTGTGGTAAGAGTTATGGTGTAGGTGTGGGGTAGTGAAGGTAACGACGGACCAGGAATCACCTATTCTTCGCTGCAGTCGATGCCTCGCCTGAGTACCACTTGCGTTTGCTGTCATCTCCGACGAAGGAGAGGCTCATGGACCGATGCCTGCCGCGCCGGGACTGATGCTTGCTGGTACATGGCACCGCTACCGAGAACCTCGTGTTTTCAGCAGGAAAGCAGGTGATGATGTGGACACGTGTGTAATTACCATTCGCATTACCAACGAGTAAGCAAGTGCAGCGACTGAGACACTACGAGCCAACTATCAAACGTCTTCGCATTCACTGACACCGCACTGATGTTTCAATATCACGAATAAATTTTAACGACAAGTGAACATTTCGTCGATGGGCTAAAGAAATGCTTTTGTGATACGGCCGCGAAAACGAAACGCGCAGAGTATGCCCGGGTCAGAGGTGAGGTGAGATTTGCTAAGAGGTGAGATTTGCACTACCTGCATCGACGAGGTTTTGAATGTCAAATTGTGTAAATATAAAGCGCTCAGCAACGTGCCATACCTGGCAGTGCTATGACTGTTACCCAGCAACCATTAACATTTTGCTTCGAATTCATGATACTTTTTGAGTAAAAAAAATTAGGGGGTTTTACGTGCCAAAGCCACGATTATGTCCTTGGCGTATAAACGCATAGTACTGTGGCAATTACAGCCGGTAGAAGATTTTAACTGTCATCCTGAACGCGTTAAGCTACAGATTCGTAGTCGTGGTGTCGTACGGTAACATTTTTGAAAGAGTTCCATGCACTACGCGCAGGCCATTGCGTATTGGATGGAGTCTGCCGATTTTAAAAAGGTAAAGCTGCTGCCATGCATTGTGTTCCTTTTAAAGACACATCTAATAAGGAATGCCTACGCTGGTGTAGTACCAGTACCAGCTCAAAATAGGGCCTTTCTACGCGTAGTGTGCAAACATGACCACTGTTCACCCATCACAGTTTCGCGATATATTGTTTCGTTTCTTGACGTCCGCGATACTAAAAGCGCCCTCTGCATCACGCTTCGCCCTCTGTATCACTCAAGGCCTTTAAAGCGAAACCTTCACTGGCCCACTCGAGCGAGTGTTTTACCGCGCCTCGATGTTTGACCTTGAAGTGAAGAAAATGATGCCACGTGACTCGCCGCAGCTGCGCCGCTCTCTCTGCCGCCTCGCAGTTGCTCAGAATAGCCGGGCTAGTGCTTCATTCGTTATGCGATGAAAGCAGGGAGCGAGGACGCTGGTCCATCTGTGCCGAACATGGAGGAAGGAAAAAAACTAGGAGGGAGCGTCACGTGACAATCTTGAAGACTAGTCATAAAAAATGTAGAGGAGTAGGATGATGGGAAGTAGGCCCTCACGCGATAGGCAAGCGGTAGTTTTTACTCGGCTCCCTTCGGTGGCTTCGGTCTCGTCTGCTGCGGGGGTTTCGGAATATGGGCACAAAGTCGGCGTGGCAAACGCGCGCCGAGGTTAGTGGAGGAATTCCAGTGTGTGAAGCAGTTGAGTCTCGCCGTTTAATTAGCAGAGAGGCGCCAAGGCTGTTGCGAACGAAGGCGTCGGTTAACCAGCATTGCGCCCAACAACCCGGGAGTACCACCACAAGGACGACTGGTTGCGTTTCAAGGTTTCAGGGAAACTAGGAAACCTTTCGGCCTGCAAAATCGTGTGAAATCAACCAAGCCGTCCTTCCGACAATTCGTTGCGTTTGGGGACGTCTCCTGGGAACCAATGATGCCTTTCGCCATCGCAAAAATGTACAGGCGACTAAGCGAACGTACAGGCCGGGTCCGAAGCGACTGTTTTCCCACGGGAAAAAATTCGTCCTGTCTTGTGCCCAAGGATGGACTGGCAAGCCGGAGACTCGGAACATATTTAGGGCCATGACGGCCCGTAGTTAAGCTAGCGCAGTCGACACTGTTGCCACAAGAGTGTATGCTTCAACAATGAAGCACTTTGTTCTGCGTACGTGATTTGTGTCATGTTGGTTGCTCATGCACCTGTTACAGTGCGTGATATTTTGCAGCCACAGCCAGCCGAAGACACGCCTGAAAAGGCCTTTTTGAGGCATGAAGTATGGCGTTACTCACAATTAACAAACTGTGACCAAGAAAAAGATGAAGGCTCTACAGCAATTCCATCACCGCCTTTGGCGAAAGGTGGCTCATCTCCAAGATGTCACAGAAGATTTATCTGACATTCGCATTCTAGGAAATGAGGATGTCGCCACTTTGCAGAGTCTTGGTCGGGCAAAAAAAGACTTGCGCGTGCGTCAACTGCCATGTAAGTCTGGTGCAGCAGTGTCACCCGCTAACTTGCCAAAGCTCAGGGCATTTGCACTGAATTTGAATTTTTATTCCCCTAGAGCATACCAATATGTACGAGCTGTTGTGAACACATGCCTCCCGCAACCAAAGACACTGTGTAAAAGGTATCAATCCATTGATGGGGCTGCCCGCTTTTGAACAGAGACAATGACTGCACTGGCTATGAAAGCAAAGCACTGCCACTCCACATTATGCAATCTTGTTGTGGGTGAGATCGCCATTCGGAGATATGTGGAGCGGCATGGAAAAAGGTTCCATGGATATGTTGACATGGGCATTGATGTCAATGATGACAGCTTTCCATTTGCCAAAGATGCATTTGTTTTATAGCTTGTTGCAATCAATGGCAAATGGGATCTGCCGATTGGCCACTTTCTAGTGGATGGCCTTGGTGGCGAGCATAGGCGCAATCCGCCTTTTGCATGTCCCGAGTGCGCATGCGCTGTACCCTAGCGGCGAGCGCCGAAAACGTTTTGTACGGCGTCGGTGGTACGTGCAGCGGACGACGCACGCCTATGCAGCATAGTCGTGAGGACGCGAACTCTTTATTGTCAGCGCTGTGCCGGTCGACGACGCGGTATCTGCGATGTGTTTCGGTAGAAACTTCAGCTGTTCACAGCGATATTCGGTTAACGTCCAGTACATCCCAATATATGCCGACACGACACTGATGTCGGTCAGAAGCGGACGGCGCCAACGCTCGGCCGGCTGTAGTTGTCATACTCTGCCAGTGGGAGACCTACACTGTCATACAAATATGACGAAGAAGCGACCGACGACAGCGAGTGATCGTATTGTGATAAGCGTTCGTGCCGACGACGCCGACAAAATCAGTGTTCTGATTGCCGTGCGAGCGGCCGCCGAGTAAGAACATCGCTGCGACAACGTGAATATCGCCGCAAATGCGCTCGTGTATGTATATATTGATGCTCAAATTGAGTCGAAACGTGCTTCTGACACTGATATGCACGATGTCTAGCCCTTTACAGCCCTCCACATCAAGTTTGAGGCGGTGTCGATCTCGTTCAGGCAGCTTCATTAGGCCTAACACAGCCTACGAGTTCGTCCGTTACCGGCGGACCTGAAATATAGGATAAGCAAGTACGACAAAGAAAACTGCTTATATAGTTCGGTCCTGACATTACCGACTTGAAGTGAACCACTCTTAGTATGTACGATGCACACACAGAGAGTGGGAAGCGGTGACACGGCGCAGTGCTAATACCGCGCTACAGGCACCGTTCTTGAACGAAGGCTGTCGGTCGCAGTCGCCGGCGCTTCCATGAACGAAGTGTAACCAAGCAGAGTGGTAGATCTGCCTGTATTTTTATGCTGCCCGACTTAGTAGTGATCGAAAACACAGTTTGCCTGTTAGGCTAAACAGGCAACGAGTGATGGCCCTTTCGATACTGCATTGTTCATGCCTTCTCGTCTCAGTGTGATCGCTTGTGAGTTGTGCATGATAAGTATTCATATATGCTTTGAACATTCCCTCAATTTGTCGTGTGAGTGGTGCACTGTTTCTACTGTACTTGAAGCGAATAGCGAGCGGTGTCCTTTCGCGTGCCGATGTAAACAAATGCGCCGTTCTTGCGTTGCATAAATAGTCTGAGCGTAGTGTCGCCCCTTCAAAGCGCTATGGCCACTGTAGTCAAGACTCAGCTATAAAAGCAGTTTTTATCATCCCATTTACGTATGTTCAGTGCAGGTCAAACAATGGCAAATGCATGAACTCGGCTGCTATATAGGATACGGCTCGCTCCGCTGAGCGGAATCGATCCCAGTTTAAACTTGGTGTGGGCGGCTGGCGAGTGTTCAATTTCGTGCATTTCAACTTCTGAAGCATGTTTTGACTCATATTTGGTACGAATAAATATAAATAACAGGAATACAAGCGTAGGCGTTGTGCCAATCGCGTTACGGTGCGATGTATTCGTTCAGAGGCACATCGCACGGTGACTGGTTTTGTCGACGTAGCTGCACGAAATCCTGTCATCATATTCCGACGACTTGCGGTTGTAACTCGCACCAGAGTCATTGCCGGCCTAGGCATCCTGTCCAACAAGCGGTCACTCACACAAAACAAAAATTACAACGACTGACAAATGCCCAAACCCATTTCAGCCCGCTTCTTGCAGCGTGCCTCTGTGTCCCGCGGGGCCCCGACGCCGTACATATTGTTTCTCGCGGAGACCGCAAAGCTGGCGCCACAGCGCAATGCAAAGGGCAGATTTAGTGCTGCAAGCTGCTAGCTTCGCTCACGAAAAAGGTGCACACATTGTGAGTTTGACCTGCGATTGCGCTGCAGCGAATTTGTCATAGCTGCGCAGCCTTGGCTGCAAGATGGACCTGACTGAGCTGGGTGCTTCTTTTCCGCATCCAGGGACAAAAAAAGCCTCTCTTTGCCATGTTGATTCCCTGTCACATGTTGAAGCTACTCCGGCACACCCTCTTTGATAAAAAGGCTATTGTGGTATAAAAAACAGTTCATGTTGTGGAAACACATTGATGAGCTGCATGAAATAAATAAATAAATAAATAAATAAATAAATAAATAAATAAATAAATAAATAAATAAATAAATAAATAAATAAATAAATGAAATCCAGTACAAAGAGGGGCTACATTTGGCAAACAAACTTACACAGGCACATACTAATTGGAAATACCAGCCCATGAAAGTCTGATTGTTGGCTCAAACGTTTAGTAAATCGGTAGCAGATGCTCTTAATCATTGCAGAGCTCGAAAAATTATAAAAGTTTGAGATTCCTTGCCAACAGAAGAGTTTATCGGAAAACTCAACAACACATTTGACATTTTAAATTCAAGACATCCAAGGCAAGAAGAATAGAAAACACCGCTGTATCTTGAAAATGTGGCTCCTGTCACTGCATATGTCAAAGAACTGAAGGCCTACTTTTGCTCACTTAGGGAGTCTGCAGCTGGTAAACTAATGACAGGGACCAACCAAAAAACGGGCTTCATTGGCTTTGTGGTGTGCTTAGACAACCGTCTATACAACCACTTGCTTACAGAAAATGGCCTATTGGCATATCTTCTGACTTCTAAGCTCAGTCAGGACCAACTTGAGTTATTTTTTTTTTGCTGCAATAAGATCATTTGGGGGCTGCAATGACAACCCAACAGCAATGCAGTTTGCAGCAGCATTGAAGCGTCTGATAGCTCGCAATGAGGTCAATGACATTGATGGCAGAAATTGCTTTCTATTAGAACACATCGAAATTCTCTTTGTACGTTCCTCTGAAAAACCATCCTCCATCGATGTAATTAACTTCACTGCCCCTCGGAGAAGCCCTGCAGCCAGTGAACCACTCGCGGAAGCAAGCTTACAAGATTATGGCTCCTTTGCCGACCCAGGCAGGGAGTCTGAGCTTGGGTGTCGGCGACTCGCAGTACAGGAAAAACTGCTACACAAGTTTTCTTCTAGGTGAATTATGTTCATGATGACCCACACAATTATTTCCTCTATCCATAAACTTCGGCTGTCCCACCAGGTTCTATGTTAAGGCATTTGTTTTTTGAGTGATGTTGTAAAGCACATATATCGTTCAAGAGCGTTGTATGCAGACGTCAAACTTTTATAGAGGGAAACTGTGATACCTTATTGTAAATTGCGCAAGTACATGTTTGTTGTCTTGCTCAATGCTGCAGCTTGAATCACCTGCATGCGAATTCTGCTTAAACAATTGTTCTGCTCCGAACCAAGCTAAATAGTATGGACAATCACGGTAGGTTAACTGACCTACCTTTCACTAGAGCAAACTGCGTGATGACATGAATATGCCGTGAATGCTCTGAATGCATTATGCGTGACCTAAGTATACTTTTGAGGATGACAATGTATTTTTGAAAGTTGGATCCTGTATGTCTTTTACCTGACCTTTATGGAAATTTGCCTCTGTCACATGGAATACCGTTGACTTTACTATTTCCAAAATAATTTAATGTGTTCACTTTGTTCACTTGCTTTGTAATAGCCTTTTATGATGCCAGATTCACTGTAAACACGAACATTAGGTGTATACCACTCAATGAGTGTTTTAAATACAGTGAAATATGCATTTATTTGAGGTTCACAGTGTAATAGAGCCGCCACCTATTAATTTTGCTGTGTGTTGGCACAGCTTGGAGAGTGCTAATATTTTTCTATGTTGTGATACAACATAAGCTTTTTTATATATTGTATTTGCAGCAAAATGCATTGTATGTTAAAGTTGACATACTTAGTTTGTTGGTATGACCTCACATCAATTCTTTCTAACTTTCACTTTGAGAACTACCACTCTTTTTTTAGATTTCTGCATATGTATTGCTTATTTTTCTGACAAGCACAATCACCGAAGCCTCTCACTATTTATGAGTAGAGCGCAGACATAAATATAATGCAACTATAGCACTGTAGTGAAGGCGTTGCATACAAGGCATTGTAAGCAAAACTTCAAGAATAGATAATCAAGGATAATCAAGATTCAAGGATAGATAATCCCACTGACCAGTTTTATTAAAGGTATTCCATAGTACGTGTGACATAGTTTACTTTGAATAACATTATTATACAAATGTCTTGTGGCATACAATTATGCTAATACTGATACCAAAGAGCAGTGACACAATATGTTTTCATACTTGCTTATTATAATTTTCTTTTGTGTATATCTTTGCAATTGTACTTCATTTTAATTATAAATGTGGCTTCCTTCTGTATTTGTGTGAAATCTTCAGGCTTCTACAGGTGCAATAAACATTGAATAACGATTGAAACAATTACTGTGGTCATAAAGATGTGCTTTCCATAATACAAGTACACCAGCAACACAATGAATCCACAACTGCAAATGAAGGCTGACATTTTCTCCCTGCCGCTAAGTATTCAGTATTCGTGCCGTTTCCCACTAGTATAGGAAGAATGGTCCCTCTGGCAGTGTTTGAATATAGGACATAATTGTGCTGTGGTGGTATACTCGCATTCGAAAGCAGCAGAATGAACTCTAGATATTGCACAAATCCGTCCATTTGCTTTGTCATATAACGAAAATGGATCCCCGAGGCGCGTCTCAACAGCGTCGTCGCACCGCACAATCTTAGAAAATAGCGCACGTAAATCTCAATAAACGGCGACGACTTCACCGTTTAGAATGCAGGCTCATGTCATTTATTTCTTTCAAAATAAAAGACGCACACCAGAACCTTTTTTTAGGAGAAAATGCGACAAAAAAGTGTCCCTGAAACATCTCGTTTCTTCATAGGTGCTAGACAGCAGGACAAAAATAAGCAAGATAATACGCACCGCACGTGAAAGTGAACAACTACTGATTTGACGAAACTTAATAAGGAGTACGTGGGAAAAAAATAGACCACACTCGGGCGTTGTGGACGGGCTTCGAGCTGCGAGCGCTGGCAACTCCACTAACCGCGGTGGTAAGCGCAAGCGACGCTTTGAAAATTTTCTGTCTTCATGAGTCAGGCGCCTCAGTCTTGCTCCACGTTTCAAGGCGTCGCATTTCAAGCAATGAATGACGTGTGCAGTAGCAGAAAACCACCACCCTTATACGGGCCTCCAAGCCTGTGCCGGCAGGCGCCAATAAAAGTTACCACGTACGAAACAATCACGAATGCTCCGGCAACCTTGTGGGCTTATTCCAACTCAAAAGGCACTGCGCACAGGGCTCCCGAGAGAGGGAGGGGCGGGTCCAGACGAGGTTGCCTTGCCGAGGCTAGCGGAATCGCGTGACGCTCCCTCCTAGTATGTTTATTCCTCTATGGTGTCGAAGTTGTCTGCGCGGTCCCAGTGGCGGAAGCGACAAGCGGCGTGAGACCATCCTGCAGATATCGTTCGGCTTGCTAATGAGTTAAAGCGGAAACGCGAGTACAAGCGGGCAAAACGGCAGGCTGAAACGAGTGAAGACCAGTGAACTTCAGCGAGCTAAGCGTGGGGAAAATGATGCAGCAAGAGATTTAGAGGCGGCGATGGACGCCTCGCCTTCGGCTTCGACGACAGCTTCGGAAACTGACGAAACGACGGAGCTTTCGCTTGCGTAACCGGGCCTAGCCGAGCTAAGCCGCAGCCATTTTAACGCAATAGCGTTAAGGCCCCGTGTCACAGAAAATCCGGCGTTGGCGTCGGCATTGCCACCCGCGGCCGAGAAAATCATCCCCAACCACGCAGGCCCTCCACATATATTTTACCACTAAAGTTGGTCACAGTTTGTGTTGCATTCTTACAAAGCTATTCCTCGGAATTTTGAGAGTGACAGCCCACGAACAATTGTCATGAAACAAAACACCAACAGCGCATGCCTTTTATGCTAAATCTTCTCAGGCTGAAATAATAAAGGTGCAAACAATAAAAGAAGGCTGGCCCACGAAAGAGGCCGCGTTTCTACCAGAAAGCGTGCCTTCGTGCATAGCGTTCACCACCAGCATTTCCAGGCAACACTTTGGTTATATAAGCTGCAGTTGCCGGGAAGTGTGAGAAACAGTCAAGGATCTTTGGATCTCTTGAAGGCGAAGCTTAAGCGTCCTCCAAATTTTTTATTGCGATAGCAATTATATGGACACACCAAAGCGGATTTCTGCCGTCGGCGTCGCCGTCGCAGTCGCCGTGAGATTCCGTTTGACGTCAATGGCGATGAATTCATCGCTGCGCTCCGGACGCTGTATGTGCGAGTGAAAGGGTGCGAGGGACGCGCGTTCACAGGGAGCGAACGCACGGCGGAGAACAAACGCGCGTTCTGCGCCGTGCTCCCTGAAGGGATGATGATAAGTGGTTCTTGAGGGAAAGGGAAATGTTGAAGCTGAAGGGCTGCAGAATTAAGCGTCTCTTTCCTCCTTTCCATATATAGAGAGCAAACGCGACTTTTTCCTTCGCGCAAAAGGCTGTGGGGGGACGGGAGGGAGAGAGGGAGGGGAGGCGACGTTTAGCTGCGGCACCAAATGCGTATTTATAAAAAACGCCGCGCGCGCTCAGTGCGAACACGGGCAAAACGCCGACGGCGTCGACAACAGTTCTGCGCGTTGCTGGTGCTGCTGCATGTCCAAGTTTATACAGCTGATAAAAACTACTATCCTTACTACGTATAGCTCTCTACCAATTTGCTATCGCAATTGATGCTTCGCCTTTCGGGTGAAACTGCGACAATCTTTTGGGGGAAATACCACCATCGCCGGCTTTCCCACCACTGTCCACAGCTTTTCTTCAAGAAACGTACGAGACACTCTTGTTGAAGGCTACATGAACACGCTGTGTAGGTCTGAACAAATATTTCACCAATATATTTTCGGACTAATCACTTTGCGGCTCACAGTTAAATAGGAAGGCGGCAGATGCTTACATCCCAACGCTAAGCAGGTATGAAGCCGCGTATCAAATAAGAAATAGGCAAATATGGTGCCCGGACATTACCGACGGAGCAGCTGATGTGTGCTGATGGTCAGTGCAACACCATACCAGCAATGATCTTCTATGCATCGTAGGAAGGATTACCATGGGCGTTTAAGCCAGCTAAGCACTGAAGACTTACCCAAAATGTTGTGATGCCAAGCACACTACTTGCCACGCATGACATTTGCGGGAATCATTCTTCTAGGGTAGAAAGCTAGGCTATAGGTGCATTAGATGCGATGAATACGTGATATTAGCGTGAGAAATGTTGGCGAAACGTAAATAATGACACAGAACGAGGTCTGCAGAAGTACCACAGCTAGCGTCTTCTGACATTTTCGTGTTCTGAATTTCGCCGGTGATACTAAATATATTCATCCTTTTCGCATCTGAATGTATCTCTGTCAAAGGCCATGTCGCATGATTTTGGAATGTATATGTTTGTTTTAAAGGCAAGCCACCGGGTTATAACGAGTGCTCAGGTTTCGGTAAAGCTCCCGCGTCTCTATTCCCGCCGGGCATAGCTGTCAGTGTAGGCTGTATACAGAGCAATTTAGGGTAAAACGGCCGAAAAGAACACAAGGTTTTCTGATATAGCATACAGAACAATCAAATCCTACTAAATTAATTTCACCGTAAAAAAATTGAAGCATCCTCAACTCTACTTGTCGATGCGTAGGTATTTGCTGATGTTGTGATACCCACTCATCTTAGTCGGCATCAAAGAGACTCATTGAAGAGCGGTACAATACCAGTGGCCCCAGAGTCACGTAGCCGGCGGCACATGCGAAATACTACATAAGCACTGGTCTTAGCGGCACAGATTTTATTCTGCATGATGTTCGTGAGCCGCCAAATAATATGGCCACATACACAACAAAAACTGGGTTAACTCAGAGAAGAAGGTAAAAAGATTTTGCTAAGCGACTGAAATTGTGCGCCACACGCTGGAAAACGTAGCGTGCCCGGCACCGCAGAACCAGACGCTCCACACTTCATCCAACTTAACTGGTCACTCCGGTGCTTGCGGCAGACAGCGCCTTGGTATAGCCCTCACAACCAATAACAACACATTGGCGCTGGGGTGTTGAGAAATGTACAAACTCCTACGTTAACCAATTTCAATTGCTTACCGTTTTAATGTTGTACCGATCGTCAGGCTTCCTTACGACAATATCAGACATCGCAGCATCGAGCAGCCCAGTTAAAAGCAGAACTACCGGCAAGACAAGATGTGCCATAGCGTTCCTTTAAAACTCTACTTACTGCATACGAGTAATTTCAGTCCTTCCTGAATCTTCCTGAACACCCAATGTTAAAGTTTGCCTTTTATACACCTCGGCGTGTATCAGCGTGGCTGACATGAGTAGTGGAGTTTTGTTTCTTTTTTCTTCCCGGACCTCTAGTGACGCAGTTATTCTTTGCTTTCGCCATACGTCATTTCTCGTTGGTTAGATTCCTAATCATAACCACGGACGGGCTCGACTGGCGCACGCGCTCGCTACTTACGGCCTTCTCACCCGTCGGGGAAACAATGGGAGAGTTTCTCAGCACGTTTCGCAACCCGTCGGCGGTAGGGGCGCTGCGGCCCTGACCCTTCCTCCCCTGCTCCGCGTGCATGGCTTGCCTTCGCGCTCGCACGATCGTTTTCCCGCGCATTTTATTCGGTGCTCTGTCAGTGTTATTCAGTATGCAGTAATTTGTGGGCTCCTGAAGGCGGTCGTACAGCCTTTAGTACGCGCGGCCACAGCCAAGACTTGGCACCGTTCATTACACATCGGTGTATAACAGCTGTGTGATGGTGTATTGCTGTGTTCCGTATTGCAAGTCCCGTTCACAGAAAACACCCGATGTTTCTTTTCACCAGTTCCCAAGCACTGAGTTTCTAGCCTGAGTTTCTAGCGCTTTTGGACAAGATAGTATTATTTTTTCCGACAAATCCTCCGAACACCTGCCACACAGGAAGAGCAGTCCAGCCATATTTACAAAGTGCACCTACTTGAGCTGCCCTAAAGGTGTTGCGACAGCCATGCGATACGATCCGCAAATTTAATTCCCGAGAAGTTTCTGAGAATACTCCTTGTAAATCACTCAAACCAACTGACTGCCGAAAACGACAAGCCTTCGGCCTATGTACACAAGCCGCCAAGGAAACACTTTAGATCGGAATTGTGAATAAGACACAATTGTGAGGTACTGTGACCGCAAGAGTTTTCGACTGAAAGTATGGCAACCATACTTCCCGAACTCATTCACGAGCGACTTGTGTAATCTCGATGACCGGGGCTTGGCAAAAAATGTCAATATCGATAAGTTAAAACGAACTGTAATATATTTTCAAATAACCATCCAATGTTTGCCAATGTATTGCTAACAATATAGTGAAAATATGTAAACAAGAAGCACGATTTGTAAGGTCTCGTTATCATAGCAGCCTGCCGATAAACACTGCCATCAATTGCGAAGGCCATTTTGTTCACCGTTACGAGATTTCGTTTACCCGTGTAGACTGGGAACGCAAGACCACAATGACGTTCGGTATGAATGTAATTTACTGTAAGTGACATTACATGTGCCGTGAGACAGGGCAATAAGTGCATACGAGCAATAACTATTGATCTTCATTCCTCAAAAGGCATATGCGTTTGATGGCGGAAAGCTGTTCTCCCGGCGCATGGATCTCCATGTTCCCCAGTGAACTTAAAGAAGCTCGATGTATTAAAAAAGGGTAGCTTCTCGATGGCAGAGTCCAGCTGGGATGCAAAGGCGTAGAGTGGAGTCTAAGTTGTGCAGCAGGTTGCTTTGAATTCTTCCTGCGTTCCACAGGGAGAACTCCCCAGCGTAGGGTAGCAAACCGGATCCTCCCATCTGGTTAACATCCCTGCCTTTCCCCTTTCTTCTGTCTCTCTCCCTCTATCGATGTATTAATACGGTTACACTGCATGCATTTATAAGAAGACCAGATGAACCATTTACGCGTCCTCTACAATTAGGCGACTTGTTCTTGAATGCACGGTGAGGTAAGAAGCGCGCCCGACCCCATCTTCCAGCGTTGCGCGCGCTGCACAGATTGGCTGGGAACAGCTAAGCAGGATTAGGAGGGCAGGGTGAGGTTGCAGCGCCCCCCACCAAGCAGCGGCCATAGGCAAAACCTAACCCCGATGCGAAGGCCGTAAGAAGCGAGCGCGCGCGCCAGTTGAGCCCGGCCATGTCACGGCAAAGATATCTGGTTAGTGTGAACGTGGCCTTTCGAATGGCGTGGCTGCCACGGGGTGGGCACTTTTTTTCCTGGCACTGTATACCGACATTTGCTGTAATAGCTGTATTTTCCACCTCTTATTTTGGGTACTTTAGGATTACTGCATCTGCTCATGCATATTACGAAAGCCACGAGCAAAACAAAGCAGCAAGATCATTGAATACAGATAATAGCGCATCCCTCTTTTCCTCCCAATGCTTAACAAAAGCTATTATTGCTTTCTCTTCAAAGGTCACACTGTGCATCAAGGTCACTGCGTCTCGGAATACTGAGTTCTAAACCGAAGGTATAAGCAGAAGAAACTCTTAATTTCGGCATACTGCACCACAATGTGTTTGACGTTACCGGCTGAAGTTTCTCGTTTGTAGTGTAGAATAGAGGTTCTTCCTCGAAGCCGAAAGGGCCCTTGCGGCTGATTAGCTTATTTAGATCTCTCTAAAGGATTTCAGCGACGAATCTGCTGAAATCGTTCCGCTTTGGGCGAAAATATCCGTCCTGCCTATTGAGTCGCATCAGCATTTTTTAAAGGCAAATAGCCCTTCAAGGGAGCCGGAGTTCAAGAAAGGGAAGTGCGTGCGTAGCAGGCCTCTTAGACTTGCGCGCGCTTGTTCGCGAAGTTGCTTCACCGCTATAGGTTCGGTACTTGAGTGTTTTCGACCTTCATAGGCACCTCCGCACTGTGACTCGTGTTGTAGCAAATCATATGGTATCCCACAATGCATAGGCAGTCTAAGTATTGCGAATTCATTTGTTTCGAAGCTGCGGTCGGGAAACTGTTCTAAGTAATTAAGACATCGTTTCATTGGCTGCCCTACCCAAATTTTCCAGGACCGAGAAAGATGCGTGCTGAAACTACGGTAGGTAACTAATCTGGGACGTTCGAGTGCTCTTGCACATGTCATATCGAATCGCATATCGTTTGCGCGTCGCATAAAATACACGCATATTTGCAACATTCAACATAATGGGCAGGCGTTACGCGTACCCCATGACAGCAGATGAAGCTAAGCGTGTAACCAGTCAAGAATGTCCTATTTTTGTCTACGAATCAGGCATATAGTATAAAGGAATGCGCAACATTACAACGCCTATGTACAGCAACCGCCACAAATTTATCTTTTTCTTTATTTTGAGTCGAGCGATTAATGCCATGAGCTCTTCACGTGATGAATTTTGCCATGCCATCTCTTCCTATATGGCTGTGTGCTGTGTATCATTAAAGCTGCGCTAGCATGGCCTTGCTATGAGGCCACAATTGACGTGTGCTGACCTTTGGCCGTATTCTGAAACGTTGTACGTCAACGACTGTTCACCTTTCGACTTCAGGCGCGCGCTGATTGGCTGGTTCAGCAAAATTGAAAGACGTGGGGCTCAAAGAGCCAATCAGCTCATCAAATGTTGCTGAAACAGCTAATCAGCACGCGCCTGAAGGCGAAAGGCGAACTATCGCCGAAGCGGAACGTTTCAGAATACGGCCCCTTTATTATGACCACGCTTATGTGCTAACGTCATTCTGAATGACGCACGCCGAGGGGCTTTGGTACATGAATCTTGATCTTTACTTTCTTGCGCTTTACGTATTTTCCGTCTTTCCCTTTATAGTAAACTATTTTCTTAAGAGCTCGTAAGTCGCAAGTTGGTGGTGGAATGAATAAAGTTCTTGAGGTGACTTTTATCCTTCTGCGTGCATTCTATCGATTTTCCGGACCTTGTACAGAAGCACGCATGCATGGGCGCCATGTTTCTATCTTTCCTCACTGTTACGTCACAGTCGCTTCATCAACACCGCAATTGCGACGAGCTTTGCACAGCCAACAGTTTCTCAATGAGCTCGTTTAAAGCGACACCATCGCAGCACGCGGGCGCACAGATTCAGCCTTCTTATTTTTAAGCACGAAAGCGCTTCGCTAATTTGCTTAACTTATTTGCGAATTTAATGAATGCGTATGTGTAACGCCGGTGTTCTTGTAACACCTTAGGTTGAACGCCTCAAGTATAAAACCGCATATTATCATGCTGCCTTAAATTAACATGTCTTTGTGTTGATGTATTTAAGGGCAGACAGTCTTTACACAGGTGATGTGTCGTGTTTTTTTTATTATTAAAAGGAACAAACATGCGCTGATTTTCTTAAACCTTGTGTTTCATCAAGACGCTTGATTAGAGCGGCTCTCGCGAAACACTGCCGACCTCACGTAATGAATGAAGCCTAGAAAATTGCTCTTCCTGTGCTCAAACTGGTCGAAAAAGAAACACGTGGTTTCACTTCGCAGGCAGACTATTCCATTGTTGTCGGTCGTACATCCATGCTACCAGTTTTCTGCCAGCTAGCAAAGGTGATTGCGCCTCGTTGGAATTCATCTGTCTCGGGAAGGGTGGCTTTGGTCTCCGATTCTACAATACCTTTTAGATGAGTTCATGAAACGCAATTGTTTTCAACCAAAATGGCTGAGTCATGAGCATTCATGGAAAAGGCTGAATATAAAATTTAGCGGTCCCACATAAGCAGCTACAGATGAAGCGACCTAGTGATGCATAGTGATGTTCGAATCAGGTGACTGTTCTAACTCAGTAATGTTGCAAGTGCTTGCTTAGCAACCTTCCCAAGTTTTGTCTACTATGGTAAGGGACTTTACCAACTACGCGAGGCAGCTCATGTGTGATGTGGTCTTGATTCGACAGACGATAGTCAATAGACAACGCATAATAGACACATTCGACAGTATATGTAGACGCTGCAGATAATTCACGACTACAAACAGTGTCTGAATGTAGTAGTATTTCGACGAGACATGCTTAATAAATAAACAAATGGGCAACACCACAATACATATGTAGAACACGCGCAGTATATGTTTCTTGCTTTAATTAAAGTCGTGATGCGCTCAAAAACAACTCAAAATGCTAGGTCTGCCTAATTGTCCATCTCCAATGTCTAGAGTCTTTTTTCTGGGGTTTTACGTGCGAAAACCAGTTCAGATTATGAGGAATGCCGCAGTGGAGGGCTTCGGATTGATTTTGACCACCTGGCGTTCTTTAACATGCACGTTTGGGCGATGGCACGTCTCCGTCTGGAATTTCTTCATATTTCACGTCGCTTACACGCCTTAGTACAGTGTATGCTCCGAAGTACTTGCTCGGGAGTTTCTCGCTGAAGCCTCACCATCTAATGGTGGTCCCAACCCAAACTTGGTCACCAGGCTCATAGATAAGTTGTCGATGGTGAAGATTGTACCTTATTGCATCTGTACACTGCTGCTGTTTTATGTGCACACGGGCCAGTTGACATGGCATCCTCGGCGCGCTGAATGTACTCCTCGACGACAGGAGCTAAATGGTCAAGCTGATAAATGTCTTCATACGGAATCATGGCGTCTATATAGCTTCAACATCTCGACCATAAACGAGGCGGAACGGCGTGCATCGTGTAGTTTCCAGCGTGGCAGTGTTGTACCCAAATGTTACGTACGGCAGGATTTCGTGCTGCACATCCATGTACATAGAGATCATGTCTGACAGCGTTTTGTTTAGCATTTCTCTCAAGCCGTTGGTCAGAGGGTGGTATGCAGTGGCCTTTCGGTGACTCGTGTCACTCAACTTGACGATGCCCAGAAGCTTCGCAGTAAATGCCGTCCCTCGGTCAGTGATGATGAATGACGGTGCGCCATGCCGAAGCACAATGTGATGCATAAAAAACTGGGCAACCTCAGATGATATCCCGCGTGGTAGTGCCTTCGTCTCAGCGTAACGCGTGAAGTACTCAGTTGCGACAATGGTCCACTTATTGCTGGAGGAAGGCGAGCGAAATGGTCAAAGAAGGACCATTCCAACTTGATCAAACGGCTTATGCGGAGGGTCCATGGGTTGTAGAAGGCCTGCTGGGTTGAAAGGTGGTGACTTGCAGCGCTGGCATTCACAGCATCCTTTCACGTAGAGTTTGATGCAAGCAGCCAGTCTAGGCCAGTAGTATAGTTGTCGTACCCTATCCAGAGTCCTTGAGTAGCCCAAGTGTCCAGATGTAGGCTCGTCGTGACAGGCTAATAAAATGTCATCGCGAAGAGCTTGAGGCCCTACCTGAAGATATGGTTTGTCGCCGGCACCTGTGTTTCTTTTGTGGAAGATGCCCTCGCGTACGCAAGATGACGACAACCGTCGCGAAATAGGGCGAGAAATGGACGCGATGCTGCCTTCTAAGTGATCGATGATGGGCCTTAACTGAGCGTTCGATCGCTGTTTAGCCAGCAAATCCGGCCCGCTGAGGGTCCCAGGAAGGCGCTGTCGTTTTCCTCGTTTGGAGTCTGAGATTCAACAGGTGCTCGTTGTAGCATGTCAGCATCTTCGCGTTTTGTGCCGACTTGTATACGATGGTGATGCTAAATTACTGGAGTCGCAGACTCCAACGTGCCAATCGTCCAGGATGGTCTCCGAGGTTGGCCAACCAGCACAAAGCGTGATGAAAATGGCTGCCCGTAGAGATACAGCCTAAACTTTGTAGTAGCCCCAATGACTGCGAGGCACTCCTTCGCTGTGGTTGAATAATTAGATTCGGCGCGTGACAGAGTGCGGTTTGCGTAGCCTATAACTCGTTCAGTCCTGCTTTGCTTTCCCACCGAGATAGCTCCGAGACCGATATTGCTGGCGTCAGTGCGTACTTCTGTGTCAGCGTCCCCACCGAAATGACCGAGCACGGGAGGAGAAGACAATCGTCGTTTTAGCTCGGCGGTCTGTCTGTTGGTCATCAGCGCAGAGGAATTACACATCGTCACGCGTAAGGCAATATAGCGGCTCTGCAATCTTCGAAACATTTTTAATGAAGCGTCGATAATATGTACACAAGCCCACAGATCTTCGCACACTTTTCTTGTCGGTTGGAGCTGGAAAAGCAGCTATGGTAGCAGTCTTCTCGGAATAGGGTCATTGACCTACGGCGCTCACGACATGACCGAGGAACTTCACTTCCTCGTAGCCCAAATGGCATTTGTCTGGATAGAGTGTAAGGTCAGACGATCCAATAGCTTCAAGTCAATTCTGAAGGCGACGAATGTGCTCGCCAAAAGTTTCCGAAAAGACAACGGCATCATCGAGATTAGACGAAGCAGCTTTACCATTTGAGGTCAGCGAGAATGGTATCCATCATTCGCTGGAATGGGGCTGGAGCGGAACAGAGGCCGAAAGACAGTAAGATGGTAAAGGCCATCCGGAGTTACAAGAGCAGTTTTCTCGCGGTCCCACTGATATACTTCAATTTGCCAGTAGCCACTTTTGAGATCAACAGAGGAGTAATATTTCGCGCGCCTCAGCCTGTCCAGGAAATCGTCGACACGAGGCAACCGGTACGTTTCTTTCTTTGTGATGTTATTAGGCTTCCAGTAGTCAACACAAAACCGAAGCGTGCTATCTTTCTTTCACATCGTAAGCTGTAATGGGCTCATTCCAATAGCCGTTTTGGTACGGTGGTTAGATGGGGAGGTGGGAGTATCGGGCGCCTCTGAGTGTAGCAAGCGATCATGCAAGCAGCGGAGGCGCTGCTGTCGATGCTTATATCGCTCCCGCGGTATGCGCGCAGAGCGGTGCGCGGAGTCTCGCACTTTGCGGCTGTTACCGTACGTACACCTTCGCCTGCGTTTTCCTTGTTTTATTTATGTCGAATAGCATGCTACGACTTTATGCTTTTACATAAAATGAGTTGTGAAGTATTCATCGCTCGACCTGATTGCGCTACGAGGCGACGTTCAGTAAAATGTGCAAAGGAACAGATCTTCGAATGCTCTAGCACTATGATAGTTAACTTCAGTCTGAAGTTCCAGTAACTAACAAGGCCCCCGGCCCATACCCGGATAACTAGAGCACAGGAATAAACTGAGGTAGGACATTGTTCAATGCTGGACGTATTTTTTCTTTGTATCTGACCATCACCCTCTATTTATGCCGTGTGAAAAAAAATGCGTTAGAAGGTACCATGATTGTCGAGGACAAGCCAGCGTGCATTTCCCACACTTTCAGGTGAAAAACAAAGTATCCAGGGAACGTGGCAGTAAAACGCAGGGATTTTATTTCAGGACCAGACACATGCTGTCAATCCCAGTCAGTAAGAGAAAAAAGGTGATACTATAGCTATGAATAAACAATAAACACACAGCGAGTATATACCATGAAAAGGCAGCAGAATAGTCTCAGAGCTAACAAGAGAAAAAGTTGTGAAAGCAGTCAGTGATAAAAGCACAACGAAATACAGTCAATGATAAGTGCGCAGAGAAATAATGTGCATAGAGAAAATGTCACAGTACAGTCCTCACGTAACACGCCTTAGCTTGAGGTGCAGCATTTTCTGCCTCTTCCCCATCCTTGATTTGTTCTCTGCTTAAACTATAAAATGAAGCCTTCTGAGAGCATAGAATTTTATGACTGTATTCGTTACCTCCTTGTTGAGTTTGCCACAGCCAACAATGTTCAGCCTGTTTCTAGCCTAGCACGAGATCAAGTCTGTCATGCTGCAGGCTTTAGCCTGCTAAAACTAAAGCAATGCGTGAAAGAGTCCTCCAGCTTTACAATAAGTTCCTGAAGTTCTGAAGACAGGTACACCAGCCCGCCTTTGTCCACCTCCTGCGTCAAGCAGGTTCCACTGGAAGTTCTGAGCTAGCTGACAGAAGAAATGCCGAGCAGTCATCACGCTTCGTTTTTTTTCAACATCTTTCGAGCAACGTAGCCCGTGACTTAGTAAGTGACCCGAAAGTCGCTCTTTAAGACAGTTGCATCATGATCACTTAATAAGCCGCACGATTCAAGTATCTCATTCTCTTCATTGAGGCACCCAACATCCATAAGCTGGCCCTGTTTTCTCTAAATTTGTTTTGGCCTTTCACTGCTTTTAGAGAGCAAGCTTCTTATCAGTGAATGCGAAACATTGCCATTTGCTGGAGGTTTTGCTAAACTACAAAATGACAGAGAATTTACTGACAGCAAGAAGTGAGACGGACAAGGGTGATCGTTCCTCCCAGACATCTGCCTCAACATGCCAAACAAGTTCTCTAATGGATACTGACTCAGACGTGCAGTTAATAAGTACTTGTAGTCGAGCTTTGTTTTGACATAATCAAGGAGGGACAATGTGTTGGCCAGCGTCACACGAAGGCCTTCTGCAGTGCCAGGTGTGAGGAAGCCTAGCTTACCAACTTGTGCCTCCCAAGCATCTAGACATGCAGAACACCCTTCACCTCAGTGTGACTTTTTGGCCCGATGCGCATGGCACGACGACTACACCTTGGTGTCATAGCTGAAATGAGTTTTGACATTCGTCGTACAAATAATCCTGTTGCTGAACAAAAGCCAGGACCGCATATTTCAATGTCATCAGAGTAGGCATACAGCCCTCCGAGCACCTCGTCACTAAAAAGTGAAAAGGCGAAGTTCACTTTCATTTTTCCGAATTCGTTCTGTTCAATTACTGCCCTAGTCACATGAGGCCTTACGGAATCCAGACTGTCACTCTTCCATGCTTATTTTATGACATCCATTCGGACATATCCTTCCGTTATATGAAGACCTGTGGATATAACAGAGTTACGCACACAGTTAACCAGGTGAGAAAAGTCTGACATAAAGTGCAAACTTCTATTGCCATCTGCAAGGTGCTATATCTCGCAGACCGTTTTGTCACCTGTTTCTCTGACACCAAACGACCACTACATGCTGCGGTTCCAGGACGCAGCATCTCTGGTCACAAAGTCCACGAACAGGTCGGACTTTTCTGCAGCCAACGTGGCGTCAACGATTATTTTAGAAAGGACGTCCACCTTTACAAGACTGTGGGACCCGAAGACGCCAGGAATCTCTTGAAAGTTGCTTGAAAATGGCTGGAACCGTACTAAAGACCATGGTCGCAGGTCGGCATGCTCTGATCCGGCGCGGTGTAGGAACCCAGGTCCACGAAGCGTTCAATAAGCTTCTTACTTTCAGGCACTTCGACAGCTTCATCTCTTCAATCAAGGTGCCTCCGTGCCTCTCAAACTCGTCTATATCTTTGGTCGTTTCTGGGATGGCCGCAAAAACATTCTCATTGAGACGGAAAGTCTCCTCGCAGGGTACGAACAGCTGCTGAAGAAGCAAAGCGTAGAGCTACGTGCGCGGCTACAACCAGGCATCATCGGGCTCAGCAGACTTGTGCAAAGAGCATTACAAGCTGCAGCTCGCCGTTGACGCCGGGGGGATAGTTCAGATTGTTCACCTCGTCAAATAGAGGCCAGGAGACTTTGTCCCGAAGACCCTGGTGTGCGTGGTGCCAAAATTGGAGCTACTCTTGAGCCGCTCCGCAAGCTTACGCTGTGACTGTGCTGGGTGTGCCGCGCAGGCCTGTGACTTTTCTGACAGGAACGACTCGCGATCACCAGTGACTGCAGGAAGGCTGTATCACGCCCTCTTGCATCATTTCCTTCAGGTGCGTTTGAGTCGCATATCGTTCGGTTGGGAAAACACGATAAGGCTGTTGCCGTATAGGGTGCACGTCGTCATAGGTGATGATACGGTCTTTCGTAAGCAATGTTTGACGTATCTTTGACCACCGTATAAAGCAAGAGTGAAACTCGAGCAACATCTCGCGCAGGGGTCGTGCAGAGGTCGGCGTACGTGATAACAGTATCGGAAAAAAGGTGCCGGTGTTCGTAGCTGAAGATTGTGACAAGAATCTCACAATGGCCGCCATGGAGGTCAATAAGCGTTCTTGCTACGAAAACACCTCGAGATGCAGGAGAAAGGGATTGCGTTCTGCGACTTCTTCACCGTGTAAGAGTCCATCACATGCCACGTGAACCTCGACATTTGCACGTGGTGGTAACGTGACAGCCTCGTCGATGACACGAAGGTGGATGGTGTTGATCGTCGCTGCGGCGCTCTTTGTCGAGAAAGTGACGAGGCGTTGTCGAATGTCGGTGATAGCTCCGTGCTTCCTGGGAAAGTCCAGGTCGATGATTAGGGCTCGAGAACACTTAGGGAGAATGCTCAAGCTGGCAACAAACGCAGAGCCGCGAATCTGTATTCGTGCCGTGCACATGTCTAGTGGCGTGCCGATGTGCCCGCCAGCTGTACGAACTGGCGTTCGATTTCAAGGTGTCGTCACTTCCTACAGAAAGGTGGCCAGTTTTTCGCTGACTATTCAATAATACGCTCCAGTGTCCACTAAAGCAGTCACTTCACGACCGTCGAGCAGCACAGGAATGTCCAAGGAAATTCTTCCGGAATCAGCCGGTACTGTATTCGTCGAAGTATCGTCGGTCTGCGTACGCGTCATTAGGGGTCCTTGAGCACGTACAGACTGAGCGGCCTCGCTCCCGAAGGCCGATATGGTTCGTTCACCAGGCGCTGGATGGGCGATCGACCCTACACCACGTTCGAATACTTACGGCGAGTCGGAGAGAATCACCGCGGCGATGGGGAGCGTGACTGGTGTAGAGCTGATGAAGATCCGCGCTACTGGGCAACGTATTCTTCAATTTCAGAACGACGCTGGCCGAACCTAGGTCACGGCGAGTTTGCTGAGAATCCGCGCAGTCCGAGCTCTCGATATGAGCACTGTCGGTATACCTGTCCAGCTTCGCCACAGTGAAAGCAAGAGACTGCGATCAGGTGGCCGCCACACGTCTGATTTCCTTGGGGCCTGTCGGTGGTCGGTGTAATGAGGCCACTTGGACGGGCTGCAGCGTGGCTGGGGACGCAGTGACAAGGGGCGAGGTAGCTGGGACAGGTTTCCTCAATGCTTACGAATACGACATACGGGGGCTGTCATTTCTTAGGAGTTGAGCTTCTGTGTTGAAAGGTGGTTATCTGAGCGCATGCCAGACTTCGTCACTGACAACGCTTGAAAAAGAGCTGTGCGTTGGTTGTGAGGGTACGGGTACCGACAGCTTCTGGAGTTCTTCGCCGATTACGGAACGAATAAACTTTTGAAAGAAAGTGACGTCGCCGCAGAGAGCTCCGAACAAGTCCGTCGGTGAGGCAGCGTTCACTTGGCATTCGTATGATGGTACCCGCTGCCGAAGAGTCTGTTCAATGGTGACGGCCTCGGAAAGAAATTTTGACACAGTCTTAGGAGGACTGCACACAAAAACACCAAACAGCTGCTCTTTCGCTACGTGCCTGAGGTACCGCACCTTCTCCTCTTCCGACATGCTGGGGTCGGCTCGCGAAACAGACACCTCATGTCCTCGACGTACTTTGCGACACATTCGTTTTGGATTTGTATACGGGACTGGAGATCAGGCCCAGCTCGCTCTCGGCGATCAGGGCTCGCATACGTCTCAAGAATCCGGCGTTTGAATTATTCCCATGAAGTTAGGGCATCTGCACAGTTCTCATACCAAACACGCACGCCATCGGCAAGGCTGAAATAAACGTTTTTCAGTTTGTCTGCGTTGTCCCACTTGTGGAATGCGGCAACACTTTCATAGTGCACCAGTGAATCTTCAACAGCCTCATGTATGGCGCCCTGGAAGGGATTCGGCGTTCGTGGATTTAGTTGCGTACAATGAATCGGCCTTGTGCCTTCCATACCGGCTGGGGTGCCCGGAGCTGCCATTTTCTTTGGGAGGAGTCCAAACTCAGGGACTTGGCCACAGATCCTTCTGCTGGCGCGCTATACAGCCGTAAACACCGGTACGGAGCTGGAGCTCCTGCCGCTCGGAGAGATATGGTGCATAGATTAGATTACCCCGCAACTCCACCAGTTTGTCATGTGCTAAGGCAGGAGCAAACAACCATACAACAGCCAAACACGAAAAATGTCAACCACGAAGATACGGTTCTCAAGCTGGCGCGGGATCTTTGACTTGGTCGTCGTCTTCGCCATTTGCGCTGGGCACGCAATGCTGAATGTTTGATGGATCAAAACATCAGGTGGCAATATAACAAATGGCAAGCATTTCTTGGCAAACATTTGCTACTTTGACCGTATCTATCTATCTAGCCGCCAACGACTTTGTGCTCTAATGGTCATTTCGTTAACATGGTATGTACCAAAATTGACATACTATAACAAGAGTATATGATGAACATAAATGATATGTCATAACATGAATATCATGACATGTGTGTCATGTAGGTTATGACAATGACCAAGCGAAAAGGTTTACCACTCAAAAACCACTCAAATCGGTCCGGACGTGGGTACTAAGTGAAGGAAACACTACAGGATACTGGTAGAAGTAATAGTCATGAGCATGACTCGGCAAAAATGACAATGGCTCAGCGAAAAAAGATTAACACTGAAAAACCACAGGAATGGGTGCGGACGTGGGCACTAAGTGAAGGGAACACTAAAGGACGATGGTAGAAATTATAGTCATTAGCATGACTCAGCAAAAATGACAATGACTCAGTTAATAAATTATCACACTCAAAATCCAATGAAATGGGTTCGGAAGTGTGTACTAAGTAAAGGAAACACTACAGGAGGTTGGTAGAAGTCATAGTCATGAGCATGACTCAGCAAAAATGACAATGACTCAGCGAAAAAAGTATACCACTCAGAAAACACTGAAATGCGTTCGGACGAGGGTACTAAGGGAAGCAAACACTAAAGGATGCTGCTAGAAATCATGCTCTTGAGCATGACTCAACATAAATGAGAATGACTCCGCGAAAAAGATTAACACTCAAAAACCACTGAAATGGGTTCGGACGTGGGTACTATGCGAAGGAAACACTGAAGGTTGATGGTCGAAGTCATGGTCATGAGCATGACTAAGGTTTTCACATTAGGTCTCTTAGGTGTATCTAAAGGGACTCCTAGGACTCATGACATGCTTGTCATGTAGGTCATGAAAGGGCCGCCTACGCATTCGTGCTCTCATGGTCGTTTTGTTAACTTGGTAGGCCATCCGCCCTCTGCTTCGCATAACATCGATTCCCACAGGGTATGGGATCTGCCGGCTTTTTTTATCATGCCAGCGCAAGCTCTGTGAAATGATCATGGAATCATGTAGTGTTGATGATAATTTCCACGCTATGACACATAGCCACATCCAGGCGTTAATTGGCCAAAAAGCAGGCGGTACATTTAAGATAAATTAGATATAAATAAGGAATAATGAGGAATACAAGGCAATATCAAGTTTGCCACATTGCGTAGCACGGGCGCCTAATGTTACATATCTGCGTTGGGCCTGCACAACTTCATATGCGTCAAATCGGCACGAAAACTGCCTTTTTGGTGGATATAGCTGTCGCCCAATAAGATTTCGCGTCACTCTTCACGCCGCGGAAACGTACTTTTAGGGTCATTGTTTTAAAGACAGCGAAGAAAACTGGTTCGTGACGGTCACAGGAATGTTGATGTCACTTAGTGGTGGTTTAGTGGTGCCAACATTTGAAATAGGTCTTGTAAAGGAATTAGTATTCGTGTTTCTCCTATCAACAATACAGTTTTATGGAATTCATAGTTTTCATCTGCGTTCTTCATAAGTTAGACTCCTAGACTGTACGGAGGACATAGGCTGTGACTCAGCGAAAAAGATTAACACTCAAAAACCACTGAAATCGGTTCGAACGTGGGCGTCATGAAAACTGCTTAAACAATTTTGTGATGTCATTTGAGCCCTGTGATTTTTTTTTTCGAATACTGTTAGCCCTTCAGGGCTGTTACAGGGTGGGAAGGGTACATTCAATCAATACAGCACAGTTCCAGCTCTTTTTCAAAAGTTTCTAATGAACAAGTATTATCAAATACGCGTCGGTCAAGGTTATTCCATTCTATAATTGTTTTAGGCAGAAACGAATATTTATAGACGTCAACTCTCGGCACGCACATAACTGCAAATGTATAGTTAGTACGTGATGACCGTCTACCGGGTGGCCGCAAGTATAAGCCGGAATCCAAATTGAATGCATTGTGATAAAGCTGGTAAAGATACTTGAGCCTAGCAATTTTTCTGCGAACAGCCAAAGTTTGTAGCTCTGCCCGTGCAAGAAGTTCTGTTATGGACTGCGTTCTTCGGTAACACGAAAATACAAACCTCACTGCCATTCTCTGAATACGATCAAGCTTGTCGATGGGATATGTCTGATTTGGATGTCAAATTATAATTGCGTATTCCAGAGTTGGCCTTACAATTGATTTATATGCTTTTAGTTTGACATCCGGTTGTGCATATTTTAGTTTTCGCCGTAGGAATCTGAGTGTTTGTTGGGCTGTTGCACATGTATTTTTTACATGGCCACTTCAGTTCATCTCATGAGAAATCGTAATTCCTAAATATTTTAATTTACTGGAACGTTTTATTTCTATGTTGGTAATTATGTACGGGAACACAAATGGCGTCGTCGTCTCTGACACTGTCACAGAAGTGGACTTTTCATAATTGATTAGCATGTTCCACTTTACACACGAGTCATTCAACAGGATCTGGTCTTGAAGGCTTTTTATGCGATAAAATAACACAATATCATCCACACACAATCGCACTTCGACGAGAGTATGCATGTCCTTCGCGATATCATTGATATTTAATAAAAACAATATAGGACCCAGAACGGACCCTTGTGGAACCCCGGACGAAACTGATGCTGTCGAAGAGCATTATTCATCTATTACTACAAGCTGTTCTCTGTTAGTTACATAAGCCTCGATCCAATTGATAACTTGTTCAAGAATACCAAACTCATGCAATTTGTGTAAAAGTTTCACATGACACACTCTGTCGAAGGCGTTGGACAGATGCACTGTAATAACATCAATTTGTTCTCTCGAGTTTAAGGCTGTAGCAAAAGCCTGAGTAATTTTGAAAAGGTGTGTTGTTGTCGAGAGACGGTACGGAAGCCATGATGCTTGCCATAAAAAAGTTGATGATTTTCAATTTATTCTACAATATATTTAAATATTATATGCTCTAATATTTTACATGCAGAACATGTGATAGATATAGGACTATCATTAGAAATGTCCAATATATCACCAGATTTAAAGACGGACACCACTCTTGCTAGCAGCCAGTCACTCGGTACAGTGCTCTGACGTAACGATGCTATGAATATCTTCTCCCAAAACTAGGAAACCCATTCACAGTAACGCTTTAAAAACTCATAAGGTATCTTATCCGGACCAGGAGACTTCTTAGGATCCAGCTTTAAGAGTAATGAAATTACACTTTCTCGCGATATGACAAAGCGATCACATTGCTGCCAGACTGACGCTTTCATTAAGGGTTCACCTGCTTTTGAACTAAATACCGACACAAAGAAACTAATAAATGCTTCAGCGATTGATTTCGGTTCACAGCATAAAGCACCGTTAATTAGTACTCCGTTTATTATTAGATTAGAGCCGGAGAGATGCCTCTAAATCTTTTGCGGAGCGCTCCTCATACTGTGTCAGTGTTGTAGAAAGGAAATGCGTTTTGGCCTCCTTGAGCTCTTTTCGCACTTGCGCACTGAGAGTATCAACTACGCTGTCAAGTTTGGGTTAGTGTTTACGAGCACGATGGAGACATCGTTTTAAATGGATAATATTTCGAGTAATGCACAGATTCTCTTTTCGAGACCGCTCTTTTTTTGAGCGGTACAAATTTCTTCAAACAATTCCTCAATGTTCAGACGAAATATTGCCACAGGTTTTCAAAACTATCATTTGGAAACGCGCATGGTGTTCCTAGATATAAATTGTTCCTCGATCCCTGATGCTTCTGCGAGTGTTAAGCTGGAACCTACGCTGGTAAAATATGTTGCTTTCCTCACATCAGTTTGTCGATATACTGATGAGTACTGCCACAATAGGTTCAAAGACGTGTGAAAAGTTCAACAAATTGAAAGTGGTTCTGCAATGTACGCAGGAGCAACAGTGTGCAAGTTGGCTTCATAAGTAAGCTTTAACATGTGGTACAAATGCTGTACTGTTTCCGGCTAGACATTACACAACACCACCGTCTATTTGTAGCATTTGTGTTGGGAGAGTTGTCGCTGGGTGAACTCGCCCATGTGCCTCAAGGATGGGGTCTAAGCGAAAATGCTTCACGGCGAACTAGAGAAGGACGTAATAAAGACACACGAAAACAGGACCAGAGCAAGATTGTCGGTTTGTAGGTAGTTTGCTCGATTTCTATTCGCATTGCCGTCGAGAGTCTTCTTGATATGAGTTCTAGGCAAATTTTTTTTCCAGCGACGTTCTTTCGGAGGCGGGAGCAACATATAGGCAGCTTGGTTACAAAGCGACGACGAAGCTCAGTGGACGCACCGTCATGCTCGTTACATTTACGTGGTAGCGAACAAGAACAGTGTTCTAGGTTCCGCGGCGGCCGCCATAAGCATCGTGTGCATGCTGACGCGCGTTCCCGCCGAGCGGCTCTGTTAAATAAGTGCTCTTTGGTGCTAAATAAGTCACTCATCGGGGTTTGAGTTGATACCCAAGACGACATCGCACCTGCGTCGTTAACGATCGAATGCTGACATTTACTTCGACTTGTCCGCGAGAATTTGACTTCTGAGACACTCTCAAAACACAAAGGCAAGAAACGACCAAAGGTTATAGTTAGTCATGTGTAAGAAACGGCCATTGGTCCTCCAACTTGCCCTTTAGTTTTTATTAAAAATAACAACCCCTAATATTTTAGAAATATTTCGGTCGCCTTAAAATTCGAATGTTCTAGAAGAACGCAAAGTTTGGATTAAATTCGCTGGCGCTTGAATAATTTGGCTGGCGTTGAGGCTAAAAACAGTGGTTTCCGGAATAAATTGATTGGCGGTTGTATTAAAATCACTGGCAGTTCGACTAATTTGAATGGAGTTAGGAATAGATGAAGCGGGCAAATCTGAAAAAACCACCCCCTCTATTATTGGCTCAGAAGGCAGTAAAGGCACGTTTGTGCTTTTTGCGAACGTCCAGCTTGTGCGAGCGCCTTTGACTCCCTAGTGCTGTCAGTGCACGTCTCTCACCTCTCTATCTCTCTCCCTTCTTCCTATTGCCCTTCTCCCAGCTTAGGGTAGCCAAACGGACTCTTCACGGGTTAACACTCCCGCCTACTTTTTATTGCGATAGCAATTATATGGACACTCCAAAGCAGATTTCTGCCGTCGCCGTCGCCGTCACCGTGAGGTTCCGTATGACGTCAATGGAGATGAAATCGTCGCTGCGCGCCGCCGAACGCTGTATGTGCGAGTGAAAGGGCGCGAGGGACGCGCGCTTTCACGGGGAGTGAACGCACGGCGGAGAACAAACGCGCGTTCTGTGCCGTGCTCCCTTAAGGGCTGCAGAAGTAGGCATCTCTTTCCTCCTTTACAATCACCATATATGTAGAGCAAACGCGCCTTCTTCTGACGCACGAAAGGCCGTGGGGGGGGGGGGGGGGGGGGGGGGGCAGGGAAGGGAGGCGACGTTTAGCTGCGGCACCAAGTGCCTATTTATATCAGAGGCTCCGGCAACAGTCACCAACGCCGCACGCATTTTGAGCGAACGCGGACAAAACGCCGACGGTGTCGACAACAGTTCTGCGTGTTGCCGGTGCTGCTGCATGTCCAAGTTTATACAGCTGATAAAGCTAATATCATTACTCCGTATAGCTCTCTACAAATTTGCTATCGCAATTGATGCTTCGCCTTTCAGGGGAAACTGCGACAACTTTTTTTATCTGTCTGTTTAATTACGGATAGCATTATTTGCCTACTTCAGTTGTTTTGAGCCTATCTATATATCTATCTGTCTATCCATCTATCGATATATCTCTCTAACCTCTTCCGCCAAAGCAGGAGCTCAAGTTGTCCACCTGCTTAGGCCAGTAGTTATGTTCTATGTCTGTCGTCATTCCATATTCGTCATACCTTACTCTCTTCATGCCGTCATTGTTGCGCCTTATCCCCGAACCAGTGGCCCTAGTTGTCTCAAAGCTTGGGCTAAAAGGTATAGGCTAGTGATCGTGATGACGTCGTGGTAGTCGCATCGCCATCATTCCAGCTTTGCCATCCGACACTCCTCCTGCCGCCGTCATCACGTCATCCTCGTCATTCAATCGTTTTCACACCGCCACAGTGATGCCATCGTGGTAGTTAAATGGTCGTCATTACAGCTTCGAGATCTGACTGTCGTAATGCTGTCGTCATCACGCCTTCTACTCCGGCTCAATAGGTGCCATGAAAGGCGAGGAATAATGTCGTATTTTCCAATGTTGCTTCTGACAAGTTTACAAGACTTCATTGTTTTTCACCATATCAACGGGATTGCGTGTATTCATATAAATGCTGACTATTTGGCAGGCTGTCCTGCACCAGTAGCAGTATCATAATCAGCAGCCTAAATGTATGCCCACTGCAGGACGAAGGCCTCTCCCTGTGATCTCCAATCACCCATGTCTTGTGCTAGCTGATTCCAACTTGCGCCTGCAAATTTCCTAACTTCATCACCCCACCTAGCTTTGTGCCATCCTCGACTCCGCTTCCCTTCTCTTGGTGTCGATTTTGTAACTGTAATGGTCCACCGGCTATCCACCCTACGCACTAGGCGGCCTGCCCAGCTCTACTTCTCCCCCTTAATGTCAACTAGAATATCGGCTATCCCCGTTTGTTCTCTGATCCACGCCGCTCTCTTCCTGTCTCTTAACGTTAGGCCTAACATTTTTCGTTCCATCGCTCTTTGTGTGGTCCTTAACTTGTACTCGAGCTTCTTTGTTAACCTCCAAGTTTCTGCCCCATATGTAGCGGTATGAGTATTGCGAATGCATTTGTTACGAAGCTATGGTCGGGCAACGCTTCTAATTAAGACATTGTTTCATTGGCTGCCCTGCCCATGTTTTCCAGGACAGAGAAAGATGCGTGCAGAAACTACCGCACGTAACTAATCAGTGACGTTCGAGTGCTCTTGCACATGTCATATCGCATCGCAGATCGCTTGAGCACCGCATAAAAAGACAGTGCCTATTTGCAACGTTCGACATTATGTGCAGACGCTACGCGTACCCCGTGACATCAGATGAAGCTAAGCGTGGGACCAGTCGAGAATGTCCTATTTCTGTCTACGAATCATGTATATCGTATAAAGTAACGCGCAACATTACAATGCCTATGTACAGCAACCGCAACAAATATTTCTTCTATATTTTGAGTCGAGCGATGAATACCATAAGCTCTTCATGTCATGAATTTCACCATGCTGTCTCTTTCTATGTGGCTGTGTGCTGTGTATAACTACAGCTGCGCTAGCATGGCCTTGCTATGAGGCCACAATTGACGTGTACTGACGTGTACCATGCTTATGCGCTAACGTCATTCCGAATGCCGCACGCCGAAGGGCATTGGTTCATTGAATCCTAATATTTTCCTTCGCGACCTTTACATATTTATCTTCATCTTTTTCTTTATTTTGAGTCGAGCGATGAATACCATAAGCTCTTCATGTCATGAATTTCGCCAGGCTGTCTCTTCTTATACGGCAGTATGGTGTGTATCACTACAGCTGCGCTAGCGTGGTGTTGATATGAGGCCACGATTGACCTGTGCTGATCTTTATTATGACCACTCTTATGCGCTAACGTCATTCCGAATGACGCACGCCGAAGGGCATTGGTTCATTGAATCCTAATATTTTCCTTCGCGACCTTTACATATTTATCTTCATCTTTTCCTTTATTTTGAGTCGAGCGATGAATACCATAAGCTCTTCATGTCATGAATTTCGCCAGGCTGTCTCTTCTTATACGGCAGTAGGTGTGTATCACTACAGCTGCGCTAGCGTGATGTTGATATGAGGCCACGATTGACCTGTGCTGATCTTTATTATGACCACTCTTATGCGCCAACGTCATTCCGAATGACGCACGCCGAAGGGCATTGGTTCATTGAATCCTAATATTTTCCTTCGCGACCTTTACATATTTATCTTCATCTTTTAACACGAAAGTGTTTTATGCCGGGGTCCACCAAGACTTCACTGACGTATTTTCGTCACGGAAATACGTCATAGAACATAATACAAAGAAAGAAACCAGAAGAAAAAGTTCCACAAACATGCAAAATTTGGAAATCGAACCCACGACCTCTCCGTCCGCGACGATAGATCGCCGAGCGTTTAACCCATTGCGCCACAAACGCATTTGCAGAGAGCTACACAGACGCGCCTTATATATCTAACACTCCTCCGTGTACCCGCGCTCTTGCTCGGGGCGGTGCCGCCGCCTACGAGCAGAAAAGAGAAGTATTGCATTATGACACTAACGCGCACCGACAGTGAACGCTTCGGTGGTCTCAGAACTACGACGCCTCGATGCCAGCATTCGAAGGGACGCTGGCATCAAGAAGCACTACCAACGCCACCTAGGTGGCGTTCACCGTACTCAGCACAGCGGAGCGTGGCCTCCGCAATTAGCTCTGAAAATGTTTCTGAAGTTGATCGCGGAGGCTGCAATTACGACGCGCTGTACGCGCTGATTTGACTCGGTGACGATTCAGTTACGTGCTTTGTCTTGCGCGTTGTATTAGTGTGTCAGTTACGTGCTTCGTCTTTCGCGTTGTGCTAGCGTGTGCAGCGTAGTGCAGCTTCCATATGCACGACGGTTGCTCATGGTCATCGACGTTGGTAGTCGTGATGGAGGAGACGTGCCACCAGGCGTCAGCGTGGGTGCATCAACGCCTAAGGGCGCTTTAGCCACAAAACACCAATAGACATTATATATCAATGTGCAATAAACATTACACTACTTCTGTGAAGACACGTTTCACTTTCGTGTTCTATACCGATTCCTATATAAGAGGGATCAACCACATGTTTTTTTTTTTCTTTATTTTGAGTCGAGCGATGAATACCATAAGCTCTTCATGTCATGAATTTCGCCAGGCTGTCTCTTCTTATACGGCAGTGTGGTGTGTATCACTACAGCTGCGCTAGCGTGGTGTTGATATGAGACAACGATTGACCTGTGCTGATCTTTATTATGACCACTCTTATGCGCCAACGTCATTCCGAATGACGCACGCCGAAGGGCATTGGTTCATTGAATCCTAATATTTTCCTTCGCGACCTTTACATATTTATCTTCATCTTTTTCTTTATTTTGAGTCGAGCGATGAATACCATAAGCTCTTCATGTCATGAATTTCGCCAGGCTGTCTCTTCTTATACGGCAGTATGGTGTGTATCACTACAGCTGCGCTAGCGTGATGTTGATATGAGGCCACGATTGACCTGTGCTGATCTTTATTATGACCACTCTTATGCGCCAACGTCATTCCGAATGACGCACGCCGAAGGGCATTGGTTCATTGAATCCTAATATTTTCCTTCGCGACCTTTACATATTTATCTTCATATTTTTCTTTATTTTGAGTCGAGCGATGAATACCATAAGCTCTTCATGTCATGAATTTCGCCAGGCTGTCTCTTCTTATACGGCAGTAGGTGTGTATCACTACAGCTGCGCTAGCGTGGTGTTGATATGAGGCCACGATTGACCTGTGCTGATCTTTATTATGACCACTCTTATGCGCTAACGTCATTCCGAATGACGCACGCCGAAGGGCATTGGTTCATTGAATCCTAATATTTTCCTTCGCGACCTTTACATATTTATCTTCATCTTTTTCTTTATTTTGAGTCGAGCGATGAATACCATAAGCTCTTCATGTCATGAATTTCGCCAGGCTGTCTCTTCTTATACGGCAGTATGGTGTGTATCACTACAGCTGCGCTAGCGTGGTGTTGATATGAGGCCACGATTGACCTGTGCTGATCTTTATTATGACCACTCTTATGCGCCAACGTCATTCCGAATGACGCACGCCGAAGGGCATTGGTTCATTGAATCCTAATATTTTCCTTCGCGACCTTTACATATTTATCTTCATCTTTTTCTTTATTTTGAGTCGAGCGATGAATACCATAAGCTCTTCATGTCATGAATTTCGCCAGGCTGTCTCTTCTTATACGGCAGTATGGTGTGTATCACTACAGCTGCGCTAGCGTGATGTTGATATGAGGCCACGATTGACCTGTGCTGATCTTTATTATAACCACTCTTATGCGCCAACGTCATTCCGAATGACGCACGCCGAAGGGCATTGGTTCATTGAATCCTAATATTTTCCTTCGCGACCTTTACATATTTATCTTCATATTTTTCTTTATTTTGAGTCGAGCGATGAATACCATAAGCTCTTCATGTCATGAATTTCGCCAGGCTGTCTCTTCTTATACGGCAGTATGGTGTGTATCACTACAGCTGCGCTAGCGTGGTGTTGATATGAGGCCACGATTGACCTGTGCTGATCTTTATTATGACCCCTCTTATGCGCCAACGTCATTCCGAATGACGCACGCCGAAGGGCATTGGTTCATTGAATCCTAATATTTTCCTTCGCGATCTTTACATATTTATCTTCATCTTTTTCTTTATTTTGAGTCGAGCGATGAATACCACAAGCTCTTCATGTCATGAATTTCGCCAGGCTGTCTCTTCTTATACGGCAGTATGGTGTGTATCACTACAGCTGCGCTAGCGTGGGGTTGATATGAGGCCACGATTGACCTGTGCTGATCTTTATTATGATCACTCTTATGCGCCAACGTCATTCCGAATGACGCACGCCGAAGGGCATTGGTTCATTGAATCCTAATATTTTCCTTCGCGACCTTTACATATTTATCTTCATCTTTTTCTTTATTTTGAGTCGAGCGATGAATACCATAAGCTCTTCATGTCATGAATTTCGCCAGGCTGTCTCTTCTTATACGGCAGTATGGTGTGTATCACTACAGCTGCGCTAGCGTGGTGTTGATATGAGGCCACGATTGACCTGTGCTGATCTTTATCATGACCACTCTTATGCGCCAACGTCATTCCGAATGACGCACGCCGAAGGGCTTTGGTTCATTGAATCTTTACCTTCGTGACCTTTACATATTTTCTTCTTTCCCGACTTTTCCCGACTCAAACTGAAAAAAACTATAAAGTCACTGCGGTTGCTGTACATAGGCGTTGTAATGTTGCGCGCTCTTTTAAATGATATCCTCCTAAGAACCCTTGTAGAATACACCGGACATTGCATTGAACTTTTTTCCTAAGTTAATTGGAAGTGATTACGCAAAATATTTACTCCGGGTATGAAGTACGGTGTATGTGTAACTGCAAAGAAGTGGTTTACTCATATTCTAGTTATCCACTTTCGAGAAACTTCACAATAACTTGGTGTATACCTCTGTGTCGTCTCAAACGGCCGAAAGCAACCTCAAGGTCTGTTTCGAAGTCACTGATATTGCTTGAAAATACCGTATGCAGCAGCAACAACAAATCTATTACAAGTAGTTTCATCCCCACGTCAGCGTTTAAGCATTTAAATCCACTTTTTACCAGAACAAACATGAGGAGAAGATGGAGACGGTTAGTTTTTAATGTACATGGAGACGCAGCTTTTGGCATGTAAGCGTGGTATTCTAATTGAATTGTTTTTCAAGTTCCTAAATAAAAACGAGTACACGTGTACAAAATACGCACATAGATTTCGACTTACAAGATCGGCAGTTCAATTTTCCAAGAATGACGCCAAGTAACTTCGATATTGATGCCGCGCTGTCGGGAAGCAGCGTCATCGTCGTTAAGTATGTCGTCATAAACCACAGTGAGTAACACGTAGAACGGCACGTGTACCCGATTGACACGTGGTGCTACCATTCCAGATCATTCGCAGATCAGTTTTCTGTATTCTTTCTTTTTTCGCCTCAGTGCTTCTTCAAGTTGATAGTCGGCGTTCCATCCCCACCTCAGCGCACAATACTTTTGACGAGTACGCAGTCGCGACGTTATATGCTCTGAAAGACGACTTTGTTCTTCACCTCAGGGTAGGGAAGTATTGGCGAGGTTAGGCTTTATACTGAGGCCCCAGTATTGCAGAGAGGAGATGGCACAGATAGACCGAAATGTTCGATCGCACATCGCGCTGGCCCCAATTCCCAAGAACATGCACCCCAAGTACCATCCCGGACGACGCAGAGCAAAGGCAAAGACTCTTCAGAAACGTTTCGGCATGGTACCGGGAGTGTATTACACGGATGCTAGTCGAACCAGCTTCGGCACGTTAACCGTAGTTTCTGCGTGTCAGAACAACGTTACAACGGCATCCTTCAAAACCTCATCGGCATGCTTGGCAGAGGCTGCAGCCATCGCCTTGGCCATTCAGGACGCCGAGCGCCAAACCAATTCGGCTGTCATGTTATTCGACTCACAAGCAGCTTGCCGTTTGTTTCTAAATGGGATGGCGCCCCAGTCAATACTCAAAATTTTGAGCAATCGACTAGAAGGGCACCACACTGTCATATGGTGTCCAGCACACGAGGGACTGGCAGGGAACGCGAGGGCAGACCCTATTGCTCGAGAATTAAACGTTCGAGCAACGGCAGGGCCCAGCGACGACCTTCCACCGAATTCTCATGACATCCTTTTGCAGCAAATTCAGCAACGGAGACGTTTTGGACATCCTCACTCGAATTTGAACAGCCAACAGGAGAGTGACTGGCGTCGTATTCAGACCAATACATACCCCAACCTGCACCACCTACACAGAATACACCCCACGAGGTTCAATGACGAGTGCCCATGGTGCACAGAAACACCCACACTAAAACACATCAGATGGGAGTGTCCCAAGAGGCCTCCGCACATAGACAGCCCAATAATACTGAAACATCCACCCATGAGGAATAGGCACTGGGAGGCATGGCTTGCAGACGAGGGCCGGTAGAGCCAATTGGCTCTTCTGGACTAAGCCCAGCCAACCACTCGTGCCAGTGGAGCCCTAGAATAAGGGCCACAACTAGCGTGCCTTCTTTTATTTATTTATTTTCAATAAACTTTTTACTTACTCACTCACTGGGCGTTTGCGTTGTCCACTTCTCCAGTGTCCCCGTCAATGCCTTACCTTTTTTGTATTATGATATACCACAGTCCCCTGCGAACACGTAAACTTTTGAGGAAGTGTTACCTTGTAACTATTCATCGTACATTAGATTTAATAACTGTAATTGTTCTGAGCGCTGTGGAACTCCTCAGAAAACAGATTAGACCGATTAGTCAAAATCGTTTGCAGAAACGGAATAAGTACTATTTGTTAGAAAAGCTGTAATCTCGTTGAAGACAGTGGGGTCGAGATTCGGGTGCCTGAGTTGAGTAAGGCATGACTAGATTTATGAAAGGTTTTAGGGAAAGTAAGGGTATGCAGCCTGTTAATCAAGAACCAAAAGCCCGACGCAAGCCAATAGTGAAAAAGGAAAACATCTTACGAAGACCTTGTTGCGCAGGCGCGAAAAGATGGATTCATTTTTGCACTATTTGCTATGTGCTCAAATAAAAATGTCTTCTCAAATTGAACCTGCGACGAATGTGAGAAAAATAGGACAGCAGTTGCGAGGATCATGAATTAGTCCAGACGTTTGCGCTGGTATCATTTTGGGCATTCGGAAATCGTTCAGAACGCTCCCGCATTGAAGTGAGTGCGAAAAACATCAGGGTAGAAAAATGAATGGAATATTCAAGCATGTTGATTAGAAATTGACTATTTATTCAGCTTTTCCAGGATATCAGTGTTGCTGAATTAAATAAATGCAATCAGAACCCCCTGGCAATGACGTTACAAGACCCCCAATAATGGCACGCACACCCGGCGACGTGACAACAAGGATTGGCGACAGAGTTAGGTGCTGCAAATAAAGGTGGCTCCTAATTACTTCATAGGTCAGTGAATACATTAATAACTAACCACATACAGCGCACGCGCGTTGTGTCTTCTTATCGTCCATATATTTTGCGAACCTTCATCATTTTTTTCTAGAAACCTCACCACGTTTGCTGCTCGCTAAATGATGGCGTAGTCAAATAACAATTCACCCGTTGCTTTGGCTCAGTGGCTATGACGTTCTGCTGCTGAGAACGTGGTTGCGAGTGTTACTCCCGGTTGAGGCGGCCACATTTTCCTGGAGGTAAAGTGCGCAAGCGCCTGCGTATCTGCAGTTCTGTCGTGCTCAAAAACTGAGGTGGTGAAAATTAGGCCGTAGCCCTCCTCTACGACGTACCTCATTGCCCACTGTGTGACTTGGAAAAGTTAGTTTCCACAATTCTTAAGATAACTACCTACGGGTTCATTATTCTCTGCTATTCGGATTGAAGGCAGGCGATTTACATCCGCACACATCACCTCCCGTCGTCGGCGAGTGGACGGTGTCGCAGAGGTGCACCATCCACTGCAGACGGAATTTCAGCATTGAAGCTGCACATTCCCACGGGCATATACCGTCTGACCCAAATTGCGATCAAAGAGGTTCATTGAAAAGCAGCACAGACCGAGTGGCACCTGCACAGTTCTCCAAGTCAGCGTGTAAGAGATTCATTCAATAGCAGTAGATGCCCAGTACCGCATGCGCAGTCGCCCATGTCCGCTTGAAAGAGGTTGATTGAAGAGTGGCACATAGGTGCACAGTGCCTGCTCAGGTCTCTGCCTGTCCTGCTATGGTGTCTGAACAGGTTTAGCAATTTTTTTACAAATAAAGGTGGTGTTCATTGTAGTTCAAAGGAGGCAACGACCAAAATTAAGCAACATCACTTTGAATGACGAAAGAGACTTTTTATTAGGCGAACCTGTTCCCACAAAAGCAAGTTTCACTCGAAGCACAATGGTATAGGGGCGAACAAACTCGGCGATCGTCGAAATCTGACCAGCGTCGAAACGCTTCGGTTTTTATTAATGAGTCATCGAAGGTACCAGAGTAATCTCTGGTGCCCACGTGTCTTCCAGAAAGTACTAGAAAATTCGCGTCGCTCATACAATCAGATTACGTAAGCGTCGGTCACAACAGATATGGACAGAAGCATCGATAATGTTCGAGAAAATTCCGATACGCGCAGGCGCTGCCTCCGCCGAGCGATAACGTTTAACATTTGTTAGCCGGTGAAAAGCGGTCACCGGTGAAATGTAAACAAGTACACGTGTCAATACCCTCCTCTTCTGTGGCAATCAAGGGACACCTACGGAGGCAAAGCGTCCACAAGCGAGAGCGCTTCTGAAAAGGGTCCCACGTTTTCATCGGCATTAATTTGAGCTGGGGAAGAGAAAATGTAAACGCTTTATTTAGAACTGCTACTTCAGACAAAGCACACCACTGAGTGTGGAACTTGGTTTATGTAGCGGCGTCTCCTTTCCACGTCGGGGCAAACGCGAAACCGTTTCCCGTGAGAGCTGCGTGCACACCAGTGTCTGTTCCGAAAAACCAAAGCACTGTCAAACACTGCCGGACATTTTGGCGCATTAACACGTGTGCATAAGGTCAGCCCCGTAGCTTTCACTACATTGTCACAGAAAGTTGTCCACGTGTATCGCATAGCTCTTCCCTGAGACTTTATTGCTCCTGCCGCCGTAGCGCAGTCGTTCACGGGTAAGATTATTCTAATCACGTCAGTAAACGACCTAAACTTGAAAAATCAGGCATCAACATTTGCCATGTACTACTGCGGGTCGCGAAACGTTTCTGATATATGTTCCGCAAGAGTTTACTTTAAAACTTACTGTTTTACGTCAAGTCTTTGGAATGTACCATTGGCGAAGCCTCCTTAAAATATGCACTGTGCGTATATAGTCTCAGCGTATAGAACATCTACCTTCCTACGTAGGAATGTAGCGTCTCTGACATTTTGAAATTTTAGCAAAGGTGCATTGACTCGAAGAAACCTTAACCTTAAGGGAGCAATATAATCAAAACTATAATTTTTACTACGATAACTGAACATAGCATACCTTTGGTTGAAAATAGTCGTCGCATGTTTGACGACTGCAGAACATGCTAAAC